>NW_009942520.1:23635-23932 GCF_000696875.1 Nestor notabilis | reverse complement strand
CAATACTTGTATTTTCATTAATGCTCCATAGATTATTTGACTTTGTACTTTCCAAAACAGTAAACCCCAGAATTCATCCCTAAATTGAATTTCCACTAAATCAGCAGCAGTGAGCTGCTAAAAGCATTTTGTTTACTTAGCAGGCCTGTAAAGCAACCAGCTTTGTCACTTAGGATCCTCCGTAAAACATCCAATGTCTGGTTGCAATTAAAGTTCAGCATGTCACCTTCAATCAGTCAAAACTCGCACAAATCCCAATCCAGGTGAAATGGCTGACTAAAACTCTATTTAGCTATT
>NW_009942520.1:0-23604 GCF_000696875.1 Nestor notabilis | reverse complement strand
GAATGCCTCCAATCCTTGCCAGGAGTGGTTAACATACAAGCCAGGAAGCTGCAAATGCTCCATTTCCCCCCTGTGATCTTGTGTTGTGAACCTCACCTTAGGCAAAGCAAGCAATGAAATACCTGGCTGCCTGCAAACAAGCAGTATCCCTGGGGTCCATGTCACAGTGGGCTGTGCTGGAGACCCTGGGCAGTGTCAGGCTCAACTGCTGTCCCTCCAAGTGTGAAGAAGTTCAGTTTGGTCACTCAGGTTCCTTCAGAGTGTTTGCTCAGTTGCCTCATTTATGACAGTGGGGGAATAGTGGCAGCCAAAGCACTTGCTTTCACCAGAGCACTTACTTGAATCCCACGTTTAATCAAGTGCTCTTGGACCCCAAGCTGCATGGCCACACCAGCTCTTCATGCTCAGCCTCCATCCTACCTGTGGTTCTGGGGTGTGGAAGGAGGAAACTCTGAGCCCAAATCTGTGCCCAGCACTACATTTTGCCTGAACTTTGAAAAACCAGGTCCCTCTGTGCTTTAAACCAAAATTCACTGGAAATGTGACCTGAACCCTCTAGTGACTCTGTGCTTCATCTGCAGTATGGAAATGAGAAGCTGTTCTTGCTTCCTCTGGGTCTTGTAGAAATAAATTCTTTAAATGTTTGTTGAAATGCAGAGGAAAAATCACTCATCTTTGGTGTAAGATTTGAATACTGTGCTGTTAGTAAGACAGCATTTTTAACAAGAAGAAGACAAAATACTGAGTAGGTGCTATTAAGCAAGTAACATCCATTCTGCTTTCAGAATAAAGATGAATTTGTGGAGTAAAAATACTAAGTAGACAAATAATTACAGGCAACGTCTTAACACACACGCAGAAGGGAAGCAAATTAAGACCACATAGGAAATCTTAACTCTTGATTTCCTTTATTTTGAAACCATAAATTTGCAGTAAGAGTGTTTACAAATGCAAATATAATTATTATACATAGAATTCCTAAAATCGCTGTAAGAAGCACCCATTCCAACATGTGTGAAATGCTCTAGGATGTCTGTCAAAAATGGTGTCTACACAATTGGAATGGCAGGGTCTCACTCATGAGGACTCATGAGTGATTTTGTGAGTGCAAATTAGCTGTTACACAAGACAGTGATATAGCTCAGAGTTATGTTGCTGGGAATTCAAGGATAATTAAGATTAAAATATACAACAAAAAAAAAAGAAAAAAAAAGGAAAAAACATGCTTCCAAGTGTCTTATTCTTGACTTAAAACAATTATCACATTCACTGAGATAATTCTATGTATAGACACGAAAGTTTCATTTCATTAAAATACCGCACAGAGATGTTTTCAATGTGACAACGTGAAAACCTTGTTCCTGAAAATAATTGTGTTATTGCTAATCCCACAGATTCAAATGGGCTTTGGATCTGACCTCATTAATACCAGAATAGTAATTACAAATGCGAAAGTCAACTTTTCTCCTCTCTCGTTTGTTCTTCCTTTGCATTTGATTAGCTTTTATGTACCAGCCCACTGCTTAAGGGCTTACAAACCCTCCTGAGAAACATTTTAAACCTAGAAATATTTCAGATACTTAATGCTCAGAAAATGCATGAGCACTACATTCAATATTACTGGGATGTGTGATATCCTTCTAATAAGAAGATTCTTCACATAACTCTTATGTGAGTGTAGAAGACCACCTTACTTTAGCATTTCTGCATCAATAAATACTTCTAGGAGATTTCAGTGGATTTTCAACAGAAAAATTACGTTTTTTTCCAACAGAGAAGCTGAAACTCACCAATGCCATGCTTCCGACCAGGTGGGTCCCTCTCCCCAGATAACAATACTTCATGAAAGGCAGAACATGCATGTTTCAGTCACTAGTCTCTGGTTCAGTTGATAACTTGGGATGAAGGATGGTATCTTACTAACTCCAACAGGTAAAAAGCACAATGGCAGGAGATGAGGTCAGTTCTCCTCTCCACAGAGCACTGGGAATATGCCAGCCTTACATTCTAACTATACTCAGCTTACTTGTTAAGACAGGAATTACGCAGCAAATTCCTTTATTTTTTTTAAAGTTTTATTTTATTTAATAATTTTATTATTAAATAAAAATGTCCTTTGTTCTCATTGCAGATGCTTCATGAAAACTTCAAAATCCATTATTTTAGAATCAGCTACAAAGGAACAAGAAAGCCGAGTGCTCAAGCTCTCTGTGTGCTGCTGCATGCTGAGGTCTTCAGACTGCCTGCCTTGTTTGCCCATGAGCTTCATGATTTGGCTGGGTTTGTTAAGACCAAGAGGATTCATCCAATTTCAAATTTAGGGTCTGCTTTTGGTGATATCAAAGTAAATCCAGAAAAGCTGAGTTGGCGTTAGCAGCTTTAGTCCAGATCTAAAGTAATCAGGAGCCTTACCCATTTCTTACAGATGTTCATCAGAGCTTACCTGCTGGCTGGCTATACTAATTGGTGAGGAGCTAAAGAAGAATCCCGCTAAAGGGATTTATCTGCAGATAAATCCTACAATAATACAGGACAGATTTAAAAGATGCAGCCATGAAGCCTTGCAGGTCAATAGGAAAACTTCTGCAGACTTCAGTTAACCAGGATTTCACCTTTTACAGAGATGATTTCTCGGGACCCGAACTGTAAGTCACGCTTACTATTCCTTTTTACAGTGCTATCAAACTGTGGCCAC
The DNA here is from genome assembly GCF_000696875.1 of Nestor notabilis. Taxonomy (NCBI): domain Eukaryota; kingdom Metazoa; phylum Chordata; class Aves; order Psittaciformes; family Psittacidae; genus Nestor; species Nestor notabilis. The sequence continues at coordinate 20,909 of NW_009942520.1, read as the reverse complement.
CTTTCAAATGTACCAAATGCAACCAAAAGAAAAAAATAAGGCACTCAAAAATTCACGAGTTTATAGGAAGTTTGGACGTTTTTTTGGGGGGGGAAGAGTAGTTTTAGATGACAGGTTTAAAAGTTTGTGATAAGCTGCCCTGATTTTAATAGCATATTGATCTAGGAGTTCAGGTGGGCTGCGACATTACTTCAATGAGAGGTATTAAATTTAAAACCAGCCTGACAATAGTTCCCTGTGGTACCTAGAGAAAGGTTTGGTAATGTTTTAGAAATAGCTAGTACTGATGTTAGTCCACTGGGCTGAAAGAACAAATAATGTGTTTGTATTAAAGCCTGAGCAGAGCCAGAAGATGTATGTACGTTAGTGCCACCCCATGAGCACACATTACAAATATTTGCAGAGACTAAAATTTACTTAGCTGTCGCTTTTTGTTATACTGCTGATTTGACTTTAGTCAAATTTTACATTTCCTGTGGTTTACGATTTACTGGCTAACATGGCTGCTGATCACACTCCACTGGAACGATACCGTATGCTACACACATCACTCTAATTATATTCTTGAATTACACAAGGAAAACTTATGCATTTTGTCACTCTGAGGAGCAGCTTTAGGAGCTAAAAGGTAGATTTACGTTATCTGCAAAAAGCTCTGAAAGATTCTTCGGAGGTTTATGGGAAGCATAGGAGGGTGGGAAGAATGGAGGTGGGGTGCTTGCACCGTGCATTGCCTTGGGGTGGTCCACTCTGGTACCTGCCAGATGGGATAACACCCTCACCTTAGGTAAGCTGACATGTGAAGACAACGGGTTCTGCGCAAGCATAAAGTACAGGCATTGTTACTTTTGCAAGGGTGAAAAGGTTAGAAAGGAATTTGCTCTCATAAACAAATCATGAGGTAGTAGCTTTCCTTCAATTATTTAGTGCTTCTTTCTGTAGCACAGGAAACAGTGTTTTCTGCTCCCTCGGATGCAGTGTGTATGAACCTGGCAAACCCAGTGGGCCTGCATGCTGCACTTTGTGCTTCCAAACAGAAGGCAGCAGGGTGCTATGAAGGTCTGCCACCTTCCTACTCCTCGGCAGAGCTGTTCCAGCCCAGGTGGCAACACCGGAGCTGCTGCATTGCCTTACATACATGTTATTTGTTAATGTGCAATGCATATCTGGAAGCAACCTTGGTCCCACCTGAGTCTTAAACCACTTTATTAAGCAGCACCATGGCAAAAACTGCCTCTATGCTCTCCCAAACCTGTTATCATCCATACTACTGTATCATGCACTACAGGGTACATTATTATTTAGGAAGGAATTTCAAGAGGGCAGCTAGTTACTGGGCAACAAAGTCACCTAATACTACAGAAAAATCAGGGGTTATGAAATGAAAAAAAGACCACCAAACAAGCCAATCGCCCCTTATCCCAAAAGAATGCGTATGTCTGCGCCTCCAAGTGCTGGACGTGTTTGGTGGCAATGGTTTGATTTTATATAAGTCTTAAAAGATCAGTTTGTTCAAAAACTTCCCTGGCTTCCTGCCACAACACCTGCCTACCTCCTCGACAGCTCCCCTGATGGGCCGCTGGCTTGCTCAAGGCTTCCAGGTCTGTGTGGGCTTGGAGATAAGGCCGCTTTTAGGACTTACAGTTTCAAGAATATATAGCTCCGAATAGCTTCCCCATGGGAACGGCTCTGAAGCAAGGCTCTCCTGCCTGATTAGCATTTCAAAATTGTGGAGCTCAATCCTTGCAGGCACACCACCAGATCCTGAGCTGGTGGAACAGTTGTCAGGCAGCACACATCTCCAGCAGCATCACCACCTGCCTGAGTTCGACATTGACTGTTCTCCAAACAGCCTCCTTCCCACAGCCGTGGCCTCTGTGGCTGTGATTTGCTCTTGTTCCCTCTCTGGGCTGTCTGTGCCCTACAGTGTCAGGGAAACCAGCAGAATCAGGGTGCACAGAACAGCTTGCATGCGTTTTTAAGATGCAAGTGTGGGCAGAAGGGGAGCTCATCATGACTGCGACGTGCAAAATACCTTGAGATGGGGCAACACGATGAGCACACCTTGCCTTCCCCTTTGCTGAGTTACATCACAAGAGCATGACCCATTCTTCCAGGCACTAAAAGCGTGAGCACTGTGCCTGCACAACTAGTGCCTGAGGGTGGACAGGCTCCTCTGTGGTCTCCTGCATCCTTACTTACCAGTGGAGCAACACAGGGCTGTTGTAAATCCCAACACAAGGGGTTTAATAACAAAGCAAAACAAAACAGCAAAGGAAATGGGGCACTTGTATGTTTTTCAATTACTGGTGAAGGAAACAGATGACATGGGGAAATTAAACACTCCAGCAGTAATTCACAAAACCATCATGCTTTGAGACTGTAGTTTAACCTTTCTGAAAATGAGCTCCTGGGGCTTACTGCCATCAGGGCTTGGCCTCTGCCCACGACTTGGGCTCAGCTGGTTGCCCCCGCAGTGATAGTTCAGCTGCACATTTCTTTCTATCAGCTCTTCAGAGGGTGGTGCTGCCAGATGCTAAAAGGAACAGCCCAAAACACTATCAAAAGCATCCAGTAAAGTGCAGTAAAAAAAACCCAACAAACTTTCCTTTAAGATAAGCTAATTAATGTTCTTAAATCAGCCTGTTCCAAAAAAATCTTCTGATTAAATCACTTGTTCATTAAGAACGACAAGCAAAAGGCTACAGAAGAATGAAGAGATTATACAGTAGCTTAAACAGTTGTGATGGGCTGGAGAAGAGGACAGGACACACACAGCAGCTTAGCAGGTCTATTAGTCTGCTTGTCTACCAGTCTACTTGGGTAGTATAACAACAGCATCATTAATGCCATGCTTTAGTCTCTGAGAACACACAATTCACCACTAATGCTACTGGGTGTTACATGTTTGTATCATTCATAAAATGAATTCCCTGGTGCAGAGCTGCAAATTTTCTCTGGATTTGTTATAGTTTATCTCCTGAACACATTCTGGGCAACGGGATGAGCCTGGGAGAGTCTTACACAGGGGAAATGTAATTAAGAATACATTTTTTTAAAGTTCATGCATTGGATTTTAAGCTGGGGTAAACCCTCATGTCTTCATTAGCTTCTGCTGAGCTTCAGTGTTTACACAAGCTGGTGGCATTATAATTTCAAACACTTCTTTAGTCATTTCTACTTAGGGTGAAAGCCTGCAGGAAAGCCTGCTGGAGATGGAGTGTGCTGTCAGGAAAGGCAGATTCCTTGCACAGAGATGAGTCTTCATCTCACAAATATTTTAAGGGCCTTTGGCTAGGATGCAAGAATTGGAAGCATAGCCCTTCAAGACAGTAGGGCAGATGCCTTTTAGAAGGATTCACTCTAAGGAAGCAAATCCGTCTTTAAATAAATTGATGAAATAAAGATCAAATTTGAGAGAATAACATCTTAGGAAAAAGAAATTATTCCTGTTCTGTTGGATATACCTCCAGCAGAAGTCAAACTACAGACTAAGACCATGAATTAATTTCCTAAAGAATCCAAATCCTGCACATCACCCTAAGCCTTAATTTTGGAAGTCTTAATTTTGGAGGACAAAGTGTTCCCATGTTTGGTGGCCTGGATCAGTCCTGAAACCTTTGTAGTCAAGGTGACAGCCACTATCTTACTTCAACCCATAACCACCTCCTCTCATTTTTATGAAAATACATACTCCTCCTCTTTTGTCTGCCACAAAACCCAAACAAGGATAAGCTAGAGAGAATTCATCTTCCAGGGGTTAATTATGCTGACTGTACCTGACAAGATACTGAATGCAGAGATGGACACATTGAATCATGCTGGACTCCAACAAAGCATGAGTCAAGGCAGTTCAGTTGCTAAGGCATCCTTGCCGGTTGCTATGGCACGTGTACTATTATGAACGTTTAGCTCTGGTTTATTATTTTTCAAAGGATTGGCTTAGTTTGTGTAACATAAACTAATCTATTGACTTATTCCTCCAGCTCCTCCTCTTTTCTGAAATGAGTGACATTTATCTTTGTTGTCCAGTCTTGGACTGTCCTACACTTATCTCCCTGCATGATTTACGCTTCTGCAGAGAAAAGGATTTAAAATGGTTGAGAAGTAGCCCATGCAGTAATCTATTTGTATTTGTTAAACTTAGCACTTCAGTACAGCAAATAGAGTCCTCTTGAGATGTGCAACTGTTGGCTATAAAAAGAAAATGCTTTAAAAAGTATAAAATTACATATGATCACTGCAGTTTGGCTCATAGGTATTTTCAATAAAATGATTATACAGACCACCAAACAGATTTCGTGGATTTCCCTGGAGTGGCATTGAACCCCATTTGAATGCAAGTATGCTGCCTCCTGCTAAAAGCTGTAATTTTTCTGAAGAACGAACCCACTCTGAGAAGCAAAGGCCTCATGTGGCTCCTTGTTTACTGTGTCTCATTGTTTCCATATTAAAACGGCTCAGTTTAGAAGCAAAATGATTACTTTAAAGCCCCCCCCAACACTTCAAGTCCTGTTTAAACTCAGACAAACTCATGGCACTCAAGCCTGAGGTCTTCCACACTAGTACGCTAACACTGGTTACACAGGTCCTCACTACGTACCCGTGCACCTCCAACTTTCCTTTGCAATGCCCACATCTGTAGAGTTTCTAGATTGATGGTTTGTACAGCCTCAGCTGATGGGAGCAGGTAGACACTGCTGAAGGTGAGGCACAGGTAAGGCAGACTGGGGACCTGCGGAGCCTGCTCCAGGGGGCTCTACCTGGAGTCCCTCTCCTCTACCCAGCTGCTGATTTCCATGAAATTTATGAGAATAAAATCCCCTGGGAAGCTCCTAGTTCTCCACTAGCTATTACTGAGGTTGGCAAGTGGCTAAAAGCTAGCCCTGTGGTGAGGGGAGGACAGGCGAGGTGGGTCAGCTGCAACCCCTGCCCCTGGGAAAGCCCGGCTCCTCAACCCCAAGCCAGCCAAGCAGCACACACTGCAGCAACCAGACCTGCCAGGCTGAGGAAGTGCTGCTTGGCAGCCTCACCACTTCACAGCCCCTCATCTCCTCCTCTGCACACCCCATCTCACAGTGCTGCACATCAGCAGCTCAGCTGGTTGTGCCCAATGACCTTGAGCATGGCCCCAAAAACCTCAGCCTCCCCCTGCCCCAATGCCTGATGCTTCAGCAAGCAGTGCAGTCAATACAACACAGCATTAAAAATACAAATAAGACCAAAGAAATTACTGGAAGCTAGCAACAGCGATATGAAACCTTACACAAGATAGAAAGCCCTAATTATAGTTTCTGAACCTATGAAGTCATCTAATACACATATGTTCCTCTACACTGCAAGGAGGAAAAAGGAGACATGCAGTACTTATTTCCATCCTCATAAGAAGGGAAGAAAACCAGACTTCAGAAGCTTTTGGGAATTCAGAATTTAGAAAAATCTGCATAAAACCAGAAAATCAGCTCTACTTGATCTAAAAAAAAAAAAAAAAAAAAAAAAGGCAGCACAAAATCATAAGCACTTTGGGTTTAATATAAAAGCAGCATTATTTTCCATTCCACAGTGCCATGCAGCATTGCAAGCCTTCATACTCTTCACTGTTACTGATTTTCTGCATCAAAGTTACTTAACATAAACCTGAGAAATACTTGCTATTTCTCCTAAATTCCAGAACTGAAGAATCTACTTGAGGCGAGGAAGGAAGATGGCACATTTACTGGCTCATGTGCCATCAAAAAATAACCACTTTAATCAGAGAACAATTCAAGAACAAAATAAGGCTTCCTCTTTCTCTTCTAGCACTGCACACCCTGTACGAAATCAACAGCAGTAAAAAGTACTAGCAATCTTCATTTGTAAGTGAAGGACATGGCTGCAACCCTAAATACTTAGCAGGGAGAAAATACTTGAAAAAGAAAATGCCATTTTAGCATAATAATTTCTTAAAATGGAGCTGCACTCTCGAATAGAGTCTATCAATAACAGAATATTACATTCAAATAATTACGGGAGAAGGATTTAAAAATATTTCAATCTTATTTGGCTATAAATTATTTTAAGTTTTCCATTATTTGCAGTTCTGTGATAAACAGCCTTCTTGTTTGCTTGAGACAAGACTTCAGAAAGCTTTAGTCAGAGCAGATTTTCTTAAATTAGCTTGAAAATTCAGTTTCCAGGGCAACACATGCAGCTCTTCATACATCAACATTTCTTCGCACCATTTTTATAAATGTGGTTGCTTGCTAGAATGTCATAAAATACTTTTTAAATCCAGCAAACTATTTTGATCACTTTGATCCTTTTATATTTTTTATTTTTTGCCTTTGAAAAAAGCTGACTGTCCTTTCTTTCCAGAAGAATTGTATCAATAAAACTGACAAATTGTTTTACTTCAGAGAGGCTTTATCCCAGAAATGCCTGCAGTGACACCCATGCGTGTAATACATTTCTACCAGCACCTGAATATTTATGTAACGTTTCAGTACGCACCCTTTATTCATCATCCCATTTCTTACTTTCTTTTCAGTCTGCAAGTAGGAGACATGACTTAGGGTCTATGGCATGCTGGGGGTCTGCTGGCTTATATGTAAAATTAACCTGAGAGCCTGTTTCACAACAGCAAGGTGAAATTTGCTGATGCCCACCTTGCACCCTGAGATCCTCAGTGAGTATCTCACACCTGCCACATACACATATACCACATGCAAGTGGTATAAAAGAAATAAAGCTCACAATGCATCTATTTCTCCTCCATTCTAAAAGGAGGAAAAAACTCAAATCCCTTAATGATGATTGTCATTTCCTCTCCATGAGCACTCAAGAGGTGTTCTGCATCACTGCAGTGATGTTACCAAAACAGGCACCTGAAACCACCAGCAAGAGAGCAGATAGGCTTCCTTCTTTGATTTTTGACCCTTGGCACGCAGTGTTACGATGAAGCAGGCAGCATTATTAAACAGTTACAACATTAGGACTGTCTTAGAAAAAGAAGACTGAATGACTGTTACCTGCACATTTTACTCCCTGAGCAATGAGGCCCCACATGAAGTTGGCACAGTATTCACACCAGTGTGGGCCTCTGAACGTGTGCACCTGGAAGACAGTAGCAGAAAGGAAAATTATAGAAAATCACAGACATCAATGTCAATGTGTCTGAACAAGGCAGCATTCCTCTTCTTTGAAGGCACGGCATGCAGTCACTGGAAGCTTCCCTTTATCACTGCAGGAAAGGAAGAAAGAAATTTAAGAAAGATATAACTGCCAAGACTTGCAGACATATGGGGAACGGGACTTCTCCATTCCAAAGCATCCAGAGCAGCAGAACCGGGTCTGCTCCCAGACCATGTGGTGTGGAGGAGCAATGGCAGGTCACAGCCATTCTCCTGCCTCTCAGCATCCCTCCGTCTGGGCAGGGTTTTAGCCACGAGGCGAGGCTTCTGCAGCGACCATGCAGGAGTTCTATCTCTCGACTCAAAATGTCTTCTGCTTTGCCCTCTCCTCCCTTCCATAAGGTGCTGTATGAAATGCATAGGGGGCTGAAAGCTTTCACCTTGGGTGGAGGGAGTCCTGCCAGGCAGAAATACCACTGCTCACAGGAATACTGCAAACATACTTAGGACTTTCCAGTTTAGAGTACCTGTAGAAGGAAATTAATACTCTTCAGACTAATGCTACAGACTGAAAATCCAAATGAATGTAGTAAATGGAGAAAAGAATCCACTAAACCAGGAAAAAATTCAAAGCTAAAAAAGAAAAAATACCCCAATGTTTTTTTCAAGCCCAGCTCACATGGTTGTTACAAATCCTCAGCCACCATTAGCTGTTTCTGATTTTATTCTGATAGAGTTCCTGCTGTAGGAAACCACAGGATTCTTTACAGAGAAAATCATTACTTCCTTAGCCAGCGTAAAAGGCTTCAAGCCTCTATTTAGAATGGACAGGCTGACACAAAAAGTCCGTAACCAGTGATCATGAAGAAAGGAAATTTGCAGTGAAATGTAGTAAAAATGCTTCAGGCTTAAGTCACTCGGTTCTCTGGAGTTACTGAGTGGGTATCAGAGCAGGCAGTAACCTCACACACGTGCACTGCCTGGTTGGATCAGTATGGAGCTGAAGAGGGAAGGAGCTGGTGGAAACATGAGTGCCTGACATCCACAGAGAGCTCTGCTTATAAGCAGCAAAATGCAATGTGGCCTGGCTGAGGTAGAGAGCATCCCCTGTGCCGCTGACTTAAGTAGCCGTTGGATCCCAGCTGACACTTACCTTGAACAAGTGACAACCCAGAGCAGCACCCAGCAACTCAGACCACATTTCAGTTTTGGCTACAGGAAGGTCTGCAGCCTCCTGAGCATTCACTGCTCCTGAAGCAGCAGTAAGGCAGAGCACGCCTGGAAAGTTACTCTTGAATTCACCAGTAATTCACGTGTGGCTGTGCTGAGCACTACTTATATTCGCCTCCAGCCCTGCGCTGCGCTGCCGAGCGTCCCTGGTGCTAAGTGTCCTGCTCTCCCCATGCCGCACTGGCTGCCTGCCCCCCGCCGTGTGAGCTGCTGTCTGCACCCACGTCTGAAGCTGCGACGTGCTCCACGCGCCCCTTCTCCCTCCAGCTGGCTTCTACAGAGCAAACGATGACAAGACTGTCAGCAGCTGTAATCTCCATGTTCTCTTTTCCTCTCACCACAAAGAGGTTTTTCACACCTTCTTCTCCGTTACCCACCTGCACTACCCACATCCTCCTGGCTTTCTTCCTCTGCCTTGCGGTTTTTCTCCCAGGTCTTTGGCAGTGTTCTCTTCTCAAAATAAGCACATTCTAATGTCCTCAAGCAAAACACTGTGTTTTAATGCCTGCAGGACTAACAGAACTTTTTCAGGGGAAAAAAAAATACGTCTTCCTTTCAACCACCATCTTTTTTGTTTCTGGTCAGAGGCACATTCCCCACAAAAAGCACTCATTTAAAATAGTTCTCAAAATTCCTCCAAAGGAAAAATGAAACAAAAATGACAGTTCAAAAGTTTGAGCAATAAACAATTTGTTTTCAGTTTTATAAGAGGTTGTTTTTTGTGGGGTTTTTTTAGTATTTCTGATTGTAAAGGAGGGAGGGGTTTCCTTGTTCCTCGAAACACTGCCATTTTAACTTGCTTCTTTAGGCAGAACGAGAACAAATTCTGACACATTAACATTCTTGCCAAATAAAAACCGACACCATCCTGTGCCTCTTGGTTTGCTGATTTCAATTCATCACATTCACCTAACATACCATTTGCTGAAGCATTTCTAATGCTTTTCCTGAGTGCTGGGGTGAGGGGAAAGAAGGGCCAGTCATGAGGAGAGATCATGAGGGGAGAGGAGGGGCGGCTGTGAGGGTAGATTGTGAGGGGCCGTTGTGAGGGGAGAAGAAGAGAGGCCGTGAGGGTAGACCGTGAGCAGAAAGAAGGGCTGGCCATGGGATATGAGAGGTCACCATGAGGGGTGAGGGGCAGCCATGAGGGGAGAGCAGGGGCAAGCATGGGGTGTAAGAGGTGGCCACACCTATATACTGTGGGGCCACTATGGGGGTGTGAGGGGAGATCATGGGGGGGCAGCCATAACGGGAGATCTTGAGGGGAGATCATTTTGCTCTTCGTGACATGGTTTAGTGGTGGGCTTGGCAGTGCTGGGGTAACGGTTGGGCTCGATGATCTCAAAGGTCTTTTCCAACCTAGGTGATTCTGTGATCTGCAGTGCTGATACTCACCAAACCTCAGGTGCCTACTTTTGGGCTTTGTTTTAGTGGTGAAGATCTCCCCTTCTTGGTGTCTTGCTCCACACCATGGACTGTATGTTTCCGTCTCTTCCTGACTCTCCCTAGCAGGACAGTCTTCTCTGCAGGGTCAACCACATCCCAGAGCTGCCACTCCAGCCTTTTGCCTCCCTTCATTTTCATTATTATGACTTGTTTTTTTTACTGAGCTCAGAGCATAATCTTTGCTCACAGCTCACCCCTCAGAGTAGTTTACATGATTCATCATCAGCTTAAAAATGACACGGACAAAACAGAATTTCCTCTTCCCTATCAACACTGTACGTATTGGTCACCCTTCAGAAGACAGAGGTTGACTTTGCTCTTCCAGACCACTTTCTCACCATCATTAGCACTGCTCTCTCATCCCATGCATCCAAGCTTCATCCAAAGCTTCTTCAGTACACACTGAAATGCCTTTCCATATCACCAGTTAAGAAATTAACGTTTCTGTTAGAAGATTTATCCAGAGCCCGCCCAGCTTTATACTGCCCCATCCAAATCACTCTTTCTTATCCATTATTGTGATTGCAAACTCAAAACAGCTTAAAAGGTGATGGTAGGGTTTTTTTATGTTCCACAATTTCTACCTTGCTTCGTCCTTTATCTGACATGCAACAGGGAGGTTCTCTGGCAATATTAATTAGGACGCCCAAAGGCCATAATGTGCTTCCATCCCTGGTGTACACATCCCTGCAGGATCAGCTCTGAAGCCTCTTTTGGGGTTTCTAAGTGGTGCTGTCTTTTCCCAGAGCTCAGCAGTGCTGCAGTGTTTATCTTCCCACTACCATGGAGCAGAACTGGACATCTGACCCTGCGCTGGTCTGAACACACACCGTCTCTGGAAATGAAATCACACATAGTAAGTGATGCCAGAAAATAGTAAACAATTGGTCTTCTGAGGTCAGATCAACCTCTAATCCTGTTTCATCCTGCAGAGTAGGGCCTGGCAGCATGCTAAAAAGAAACACGTTTGCATCCCTTTGCTGGTTCAAGAGCCAGCACCTGCAAACAATACTGAATTTATTACATGACACTGTTTAATATAGCATTCTGATTTTTATATTTAATTCCCCATTCTAAAACCTGCCAAGCAACTTGCTTGTTTTCAAAACTAAAACATGCTTTCCAGAAAAACTTCCAAAAACACACCCAGCAGAGTCCCAGAGATCCTGACTTACATTATGAGGGGTTTCTCTCCCTTTATAAAAAGAGCATCTGCCATATGCAGATTTTACTGTCTTTTAAAATGTGAGAGAGCGGGATTGCCAACTGTGGGTTTGTATCTCCCTACCCTTCCATTCTCACTCCCGCCCCAAAAATCCTTTTCTCTCTCTCTCCATAAGGCTACAACCGTGAGTGATTTTCTAAGAATGTGGAAAATGGGTGAGCAGGAGAGCAAGATAAATTGGTTTTAATCTGAATTTGTGAAGTTCCAGGGGAAATACTCATTTTGAAAGAAAAATCTAGATAATTCTAACAGAAAATACCTGCTTCAAAACCAGATAAAATCCTACTGCTAAGCTGCCCTGCAAGTCTGAGGTAAGAGAAGAACCTCATACTGGGCTTATACCTAAGCATTTCTAGTTTGAACTCTACTGCAATATCAGCAAGGTATAATAAACATTTAAGCACTATGATCTTAGGTAGGAGGACAGATTTTTGCTCAGGCTTGAAAGACATTCTTATACACAGGGAAAAATAGCTTAACTCCTGTGATTAATAACTGTAAGTGTTCTAGAATTTTAATTTATGTTTATTTTGCATTTAATTATTTCTTAGAAAAAGAGAGAAAATTTTAGGAGAACCAAATTAAAAACGATCCAGTGCCTCTGACAACAGATTATATCACAAGCTGTGAACTCCTCAAGCAGATCTCTCAGCATTATTTCTCAGACTCTATAAAGGTCAGTGATGAAGTTAGTTACCCATGTATCTCATAACTCCACTTATTTTTTACGCTTTTGGGTTTTCCTAGGCAGCTGTTCAGCCAGCTTTGGCTGCTATCTGAAAAACAAGAATGAGCCAGTAATTAATATTCGTAACTGGGAAACATACGTTCTATCACTTGTCAAGGCAGGGAGGAAGAGAATGAGGAAATATCACCGAAGTGCTGTGCAAACGTGACAGGAGAGAACACGATGGATTGGCAGAGCATTTGCAAAGCCACTGCTGGGAAGAAAGCGGGGCTGGATTTGCCAAACGATGGTTATGCAAAATCAACATAGAACACTATATAAAAAAGCCTTCCTTTGTTGAGAGGCTGCTGCCAAGGTCTCTCTAAATGCCCACTCCATCAGGACCCTGCTCCGTACACAGCTCCTCTTCCATGGCCCTACACGCTGAACTTCTGGATAATAGGTTTTGGAGAATCCAGGCATCCTTGAAAAAGGATGGGAAAAAACACTGCTGATCTACCCTCTCTAGGTAGAAGCCTTGTTGGTGCTCGGAGAGGAGACCAAGCTGACCGCAGACTGAATAAACGGCACAGCCCCAGCATTTGTACTGCATGGTGCTTCAAAGGTACAGTCCTGCTGGCAATACTGTCTTTCTAACAAATTCCCAAGGATGATGGGACACTGCTGATGAAGGCTGTCAGCACAGTGGTCCTAGCTGATTTGCAATTGCGTCAGCTGAATCCTGACTGTTAGGACTCTAGTCTGGATATGGGAGACACCGTAAGTCTCAATTAAAATGATGAACTCAGCCTGTATTATTAACGTCTGTCTTCCCTGTCACAGTTGATTTTATCAGGCATTGAGTGTACCCATGCTGGCACCCAATAGGCATGTCCTTTTCATCCATCCTTGGTCCAGGCAGACAGCGCCTGGATGTGGAAGGTACTGAAAAGATATCAGTGAGAGAGTCAATCAACTCAACTACCATTTTGGGCAATGCTTCAATTTAATCCTTGGATATAATATGATGATTACATAGCGTCTCTAAAACAAGGGTCTCAAGCACTCCCAATATTCCAGCACATGATATTCCTTCTGTGAGGCAAATATTGCTGCTGATGACTAATCTGAGAATCAAAGACACTGCCATGACAACCCACACAGCAGAGCCCTATCTGCAAAATAATTGCTTTCACGTGAAGGTGTAACAGAAATGAAAGTAAGTGAGACCATTGGAACATACCTTCTCCAAAACTAGAGCTGACTTTGCCTAGACCAGCTGGGATGTTAGCCCTGGGGAGCCAGCCTGGGACCACCCCAAAGACTCATTCCAGCAGCTCCTGAGAGGAGAGATGCTGGCTGAACACTCCTTGTTCAGAGCACAGAGTATAAATAGCATCGCTATCGCCAGTGGGTATGCTGGCATGAATGATGAGCAGGCAAACCTTCCTACAGGTCCTCACCCGCTTGGAGCCAGCAGCACTGTCACATCTTGTTTACTTTCTGGTTTGCACTGATCATGTCAGCAGAGATGGGAACAACTGGAAATTGCAGTTAGGTCATGCTCTATGAGAGCCAAATCAAAAACCTGGAGAATAGCAGGTTGTTGGCTTTTTTTTTCGCTTGTAAATTGAATAAAATAGTCACCTTTCTTTCAGGATGGAATAGCAGATTTTCTTTAAATTAATATCTGGAACATCGTCCATTTTATACCAGGCCCAAGTTACTTGATAAAAAATTCTCAAACTAGAGGTGAAAATTGAACAAAACCCTTAGAATTAAAATTCTCTCTACATAGACATCAGGGGAAGTTTAGGTTAGATATAAGGAAGAAGTTCTTCACAGTGAGGGTGGTGATGCACTGGAATAGGTTGCCCAAGGAAGTTGTGAATGCTCCAACCCTGGAGGTGTTCAAGGCCAGGCTGGGCACAACCTTGGGCAACATAGTTTAGTGTGTGGTGTCCCTGCTCATGGCAGGGGGGTTGGAACTAGATGATCTTAAGGTCCTTTCCAACCCTAACTATTCTATGATTCTATATATGCTACAAGGAATGATGTAAATATATGTAATGATGCAAACAGAATATAAAACACTAAGAGGTTCCTAAAGAAATGCTTTTGCAATGATGCTAAGGCTAATTTGGATGAAGAGCTGTTGATGATGAGAGACCACAATATGTGCTACATGCTTCTTGAGGCAAAGTCCCAGTCCTCCCCAGCAGAGCACTTCCTAGCTTCACCACAGAAATAAGCTGGCCTGTTCTTAGGGCTATGCACACGGAAGACTCATAGGATCCATGTCTGGGGAGTAATAAAACTGCTGGTGTGGTGAGACAGAATTACAGCTTAAATAAATTAAGGATTTAGAAAAAATGCCTTTTTTTTTTTTTTTTTTAACAGAGGCAAAGCTTGAATTCAGGGACTAGCACTAAGAAACCAGAAAGGGTTAAATAATATTGTGCTATTTGAAATCTGCTTTGGAAAAATCCTGGCTTTCAGGGGAAAAAAAAAAAAAGAAAAAAGAAAAAAAGTAAAACTAACATTAAATAAATTCCTTAGGGGACTAATATCCATCAATGCCTAAATGCTTCTCTGGCTTGAACTGGCTATGAGTTTCAGAAGCCACAACACAAGAGCTGATGAAGTTGTTCTCAGAAGTTCTTCTCCAGTTTTGTTCTCCAGATATTTTCCCTACCTTTGGACACTTTTTCCCCTCAAGTACTAGGAATCCAAAAGAAACATCAAATTTCCCAAGGTTTTCTTACCTGCAACAACGTGCACTCTCCCCAGGGACCGTGCTAGAGGCACCCAGCTCTCTCTCTGATTATTCATTTGAGTGCAGTGACTCACTTCTCACGTAAAGATGTTTGAAAATATGTTCAGTGCCAGGTCCATACCTTACAAAAAAAGCCACGATCCTCTTTTCAGCAGAGCTAGACCAATCTACCGCAAATCGGCATGTGCCCCAGTTTGCAGAAAATCAGAAATAGAAATGAGTTCACGTTAGAAGTCACAGAAAAACGGGTCTGCTTAATATAGAAGGAGTTCGTTATAGTTTCTGGACTTTTTGCAACATTTCTTCTGCACTTTTAATCTTCCCGTTTCCCAGTGTTCAGGTGCAGCTTTGCTTAGCTGCTCTTGTTAGAGTAAGACGACCTGTCATTGAAACAATTTGCTATGATGTTTTACACTAGCAAAGCACCTAGCACAGATGCAATTATACTAGTAAAATCAGGGCCAGGTTAGTCTCTCCATTAATGTGATGCTTGAGTCGGTCTACGCTGACATCACCTTTCCTGTAGGGACTGCTCCTCCCCGGACCCTTCCCTTTTTGTGCACATTTAAGGCTATATTTTACTCCCATTTACCCCTGGAAGAGCATTTTGTCTCTGCTCTGAAGCTCCCTATTTGGCCTTTCAAGCAGGCCACCCTCAAAGAGTAAGCCAAAATGTTGCTTCAGTTGAGGAGGGAGGTGAAGAATCTCAGCAAATGAAAGTCATCGGCATCTCTGCTATCTTGGCTTAAGCAACTATGGAAAAACCTCTCTCCTCTCTTCAAGAAGTGTTGGCTTGAAAGGGAATTATGTTCTGAATGTCCACCAATTCACCAAGCAGCTTTGTAACTGTTATTCATCACAGTTAACTAACTGTGCCATCTCAGGCATTAGTAAGATAGTGACTAAGAAACAGCATGACAGTACCAAATACTGCATAGAAAGACAGCAAAAAATAGCCTTCTGGAGACATATCTATTCTGTGAAGAGCAAGAGAGAAATGAGACAATATTCTAGGGGAAAATGATGCACGGAAACACAGATTTCAGTCCAGCTCTGACAGGCACAGACACCTGCTTGCTTCAGTGAAGCACCAAAGCACTAATCTAGTCAGAAGAGTGGTTTTATGCCTTGGACTATCAGCAGTTACAAAACACCTGCAGAGTGCTCTGCCAGCTCAAGTCATCAGAAGCCAGAGGTGTCTGAAGGAATACCTATAGCTGGCCAAGGGAGCTAAAAATTCTCTATGGCCTGAGAGTCACAAGAGCTGGAAGGGAGTGAAGACCTTTAAGGTGTTTTGTCCAGGTTTATTCTAAGTTTGCCAAGTGATGGGGCGGTTACTGCACAAACTAACAACTTTCACTACCCCGGCGATTTCTTGTGGTTAATCTCAATATAATGGCAGGCAAAGGAGCGAGCCCAGCACACCAGGTGGGGAGGAGATGCAGATGTCTCGTGTCAGTGAGGGATGGACTCAGGGCAGAAGGTGCATTAGGTGGATCCTTTCTTTTTTTCAACAGCAATAAACTACGGGATGTAGCAGGGAGATGGAAAGATGGAAAGTCCAGAGGACTGAGCATGGGGAATCCTCCGTGCTCAGTACCCTAATAAATACTGCCTTGCTGAAGAGAGAAGATGAAATAACCTTAAATACAACTCTGATTCCCCTGCCATGCAAGTCCTTTGGCCTAACGCCTACCTCACACATCCCAACCTAGAGGTCATCTCGATAACCTGTCCTCCCCTCAGTAACCAACACGGACTGTTTCAATTCATATGGCACCTTGCCACAAGCTCCTCTTACCCTCAAATTTGATGTTTCTGCTGTTGCCTGAAGCTCCTCCTTCTCCTGCCTGCCCAGGAGGTACCCAGCTACTTCGTCCCCTTAAAATCATTGAATGAATCAGATACCAGCTAGGTAAGAAATTCTATTGTAATTTACAAGCTATCACAGCTGCTGCATACTGGGGACAAGAGAAGCAAATACGAGATCTACAAGAGACAGAAAAAAGCATTCTTATTGGTAGGGTCCAGCTGTAGAGTAAATGTATGGGAATGATTAGGTGTAAATCTACTCTGTCCACTTCTATGAAATGTCACAGAACTTTACCCTATGATAAAGCTTCTATTTGTAAGAAAATAACACCACTGGTTTCAGCTATGCTCCTTGTCAGCACTTCATGAGCACCCCACAGATCTCTCAGAGCTTCCAAACACAAGATGTTGCTGCTCATCCACACTGGGTGGATGAACAAACTTGATATTCATCGCACTCATGTGCCCAATAGAGATACACGTGTACCAGAGTGTGAGGGGAGATTTATCCCCCGGAATGGGTAAGAAACTGAAAGAGAGGAAAAGCCTTTCTGTGAAAAAGTGGGGAGTGAAATTTTGAGGATGGTGAAGTGACTGTCCTGATGTGTTCTGATGATTCCTTTTACAAGAGATCATGTGCTGGGTTTCAGAAAAGCAGAGTATACAGAGGGCAAGGTAAAGAAATCAAATATGCAAACAGACAGACCCAATCAAGTCACACTCACAGTCCTAGCTCACCTTCAAATCCCATTATTTAATTAGAGCTAAGTAAAATGCTGTGTCAAACAATGTAGATGTCTTATAGCTGATATATTTGAATAGAAAATTAATTTTTAAAATTAGATTTAGAGAGAATACCTAAATAACTGAAAACTTTTTATAAATTAAAAAAGCCCAAATATGTGTTAAAAGCTTCTCTTTTTTTGTTTTTAATAACTAGCTCTCATCCTGAGGAACAGAGACTAAAAACTCAGTCAGATCTGACATTTATAAATCATCATCCCTTTCTTTACTTACGGAGATTAATTTAAGAGAATTCAGCCGCTCTGTATTTGCATTTGAGATGTGCTCATGAGAGACCAGACCTCCCCAGTCAGGAGAATACCACGGAGCTGGAGATCATTACTGGCCAGAGCTGCCTGCAGAGCTCTCTGTCACCCTGGCAGGAGACAACTCACATTCCAGCAGATTTAAGTAAGATTAAAACCTTTCAAACCCCCATCCATTTCAACACTCCTAGAACTGTCTTTATATTCTTCTTTCAAACCACCCTCGGAGCAAAACATAGATTAACAGATTTACTCAGGAGACCTCTTGACAATTTAAGAGTTAAAAGCAGCTTTCGTGTTCATCCCTTCCCTAAGCATCTGCACTCCTTTGAGGACCATCACTGCACTGCTCCTCTGCCATCCTGCTCCTCTATCTGATCTCTGCCTTCCTCTGTTGCTGCAGGCAACAGAGTCTGAGGGCTCAAACTCCACCTGCATGCATCCCCCCCCTACCTACTCCAGAGAGACAGGAGGTGCAGGGGGAGAACTGAGGTGTCCTAACCTGTGACCAAACCTCTTGGATATTTGCTAACCTCAGCCCACCTCCAGAGCTGCTGCTGCTGTTGTCTTTCCTTCTCCAAGACAACAGTGCTAGCTGTTGTGCGTTAATGATTCACCACTTACTCCTCCCTCTGCTGGGATATTACAGCACTTCCAGTATAAAAAGAATTCTGCGACTAGTGATGTGATTGATCGAAGTATCAGCTGGGAAATGGTTAGAGTCCCTGTCTGCTGCCTCATGCCTGTATAATGAAGAGAAGACTTAGCCGCAGAGGTACAAAGCGGCGTGCATCCTCCTTTTTGCTGGCTGGAGCCTCTGGGGACAGCAGTCACTGTTGGTTAGCTGAACTATATAGATTTATTTCATTTCTGGGCTGCATTTTCTTGTTGTGTTTCAAAAGTCTAGGGTCAAGACTCTAGGCCCGACATCTTTCTTCCCACGTGGGTGGCACATTCGGTGCTTGGCAGGCAACCTAGGAGACTTCTGCGGACATTTTAAATGATGACGTCTACACATGTGAGAAGAAAAATTTGAGAGATGCAAGGAATGATAAAGGAGAGAAGCACACGAGCTAAAGATGGCCATTCATTTCAGATCCATAACACAGTAATTATGAAAGTTTTCTAGTTTTTTTTTTTTACAAATGGGCCACTGGCCACATTAAGAGCACCAGCAGCATTCCTTCAGCGGGCAGGCAGGCTGGTTGCTGCATAGCCTTTAAGGGGTAAGGGATTCATTCCCTTCTACTTTAACAGTAAAAATAACCTGTGCTAGGTGACTCCATTTCACAAACAGTTACTTCTCAAGGTATCTTTTTTCCTGGCAACTGTACGTATAAAGGAACTACAGTACAACAATGCGTGTGGAAAGTTTGCTGTAGCTATGACCTTGGATCAGACACACAGTTTGTTTTCGAAAAAAGACTGGAAAACTCATAACTTCCAAACTTTCCAGATTCAGTTTCTGGAAGAAAAAACAAATAAACTCAATCAGGTTATCGGATTATTTTCAAAACAGATGTGTTTCAGGCTGTTAAGGGAATGCAACTATAGAATACAGATGTGCGCAAAATCAAATAACGTATTATCCTACATACGCGCTATACACAGAAATTGCTATTTGCTGGCATCTGCAAGAATTATCTTCAAATTCTAAGGAACAAATGAAATTTGCAAGACACTTCAGATCTCCAGGACACCTCAGGAGCCTGTGAAAAAATGCTCTGCATTTAACCAACAGCCAGCAGGGTTATTTCATGCCAAGCGTTCATTTTAAACACTTTTTAATATAACATTTTGTACATGGTTTTCAAATTCGTGCTTTTCTGAAGAACAAATCAACCATCAAAACATCCTGATCATATAAAGTTTCCAATTTTAGTGATTCTGTGAATTCAAATGTGAGAAGGTGGTTTAAATAAAAATCTTACGGACGACAGGTAAATATACATGTGTGCACACATGTGTACATTCACACATGCACATGCATGTGATGGAAACCAAAACTGAAAATAAGAGACAATTAACAGACACACAGAGAGGTTGTAGATTAACAGTTAACAATTAGCAGTTGTCCAGAGAGGTGGCAGATGCAGCATCCCTGGAGACATTCAAGGCCAGGCTCGATGTGGTTCTCGGCAACCTGACGTAGTTGAAGATGTCCCTGCTCATTGCAGGGGATTGGACTAGATGACCTTTGAAGGTCCCTTCCAACCCAAAATGTTCTGTAATTCTATGATTCTATGCTTGTATCATCAGATGCCTGTATTATATTAATGATTTTCCCTTCTCCTAAAACAAATAAAAGCAAAAGCTACACAGAAGAAAAAAACTCCACACATTAAAGATAGAATCTAGGCTTTAGGTACTATATATGAAGTTTGTACTGTTATTTGTAGGAATTCAGGATAACACCAATTCACTTACAAATCAACGCTGCCTATTATGCAATGCGTTTGACTGCTAAAAGGTTAAACTACTAAATCCTTACTGGACACTTATTACAGATAGAGACACAAAATGTGCACATGTTGTGTTGACATGTGCCTCTCTTACCAAAGAGCATCGTTTATTTAAAATAATTGAAATGATAATTAGAAGCTACATTAGAAGCTAAGTAAATTGTATTAAAACACAAGGTAGCTGCTAATGCCAGCAGCTCCAACAGCCACAAGGTACAAGCCTGGCTGCTTTCAACACATTAAATTCATTAACACCAGAGGAAAGCAAGAAAGGAAGGGAAATGCCGACCATCTGCTCAATCCAGATGCACGAGAACACATGTCTTACCTCCAAAGCTATTTACCAGCAAAAAACTGAGATGAGATGGGTTTAATCCTCTAACTGCAGATCTAAAAGATTATGCGGCATCATATTGTCATAAGTAAAACTGAACTATGTTCATCTGAATGAGAGGAAAACTTTGCCACTTTTTCTTACCTTTAACATATCTTGATATAAAACAATTCTAAATGAGATAACCTAGATATGACAAATACTATTTAAAGAAATGCATGCACACAAGGAGTCAACAACAAAATCCTTGTTCTTCTTCTGCTATGTCTGAAATATGTCTAATTAATTTAACCAGCAATAAGATTTAACTGAAGCATGTAAGTTCCCAGAAAGTCATAGTCTGCATATATATTATTTCCTTGCAATACCATACCCATTTTAACACAAAATCTAGAGCCCCTGTGCCTTATAAAGAAACAGGTAGTGTAATTTCTTACCTTGAAGTTATGAATCTTCTCGTATTTTGGAATATGTTCATTTTCTTTCAGAGTTGCTCTTCTGACAAGCGACGTCAACTGTGAATAAGCAAAGAGTTTAAGAGGTTGCCAGATTGTCACGGGCGACTTCTGAGCACCCAGTTTCATCCCGAGGGCTGCGAGCAGGAAGTCTTGCTGGCGGCTCTCCTGCTTGGCTCTGTGCACCGCGGACCGGCTCGCTTTGTGCCCGGGCCAGGACTCCCGGGATGGCATGGTGGGGTGCTTGAAGGAGGCACAGCCCCCCGGACCGCTCTGTGTGTGTGTCTGTCCGTCCGGAGCTCAAACACCGGGCAGCACCATGTCGGGCGCCCAGCCTGCGCGGC
>NW_009942519.1:996-10034 GCF_000696875.1 Nestor notabilis | reverse complement strand
GGTGTTGGTTGATGAGAAGCTCAGCATGACCTGGTCTGAAATGACGTGGCACTTGCAGCCCAGAAGCGAGCCATAGCCTGGGCTGCATCATGACCAGCAGGTTGAGAAAGGTGATTCTGCCCTTCTACTCCTCTCTCATGAGACCCCACCTGCAGTCCTGTGTTCAGCTCAGGGGCCCCCAACACAAGAGGGATGTGGACCTGTTGGAGCGAGTCCAGAGGAGGGCCACACTGATGCTAAGAGGGCTGGAGCACCTCTCCTATGAGGACAGGCTGAGAGAGCTGGGCTTGTTCAGCCTGGAGAAGAGAAGGCTTCAGGGATACTTTATAGCAGCCTTACAGTACCTAATGGGGGCCTACAAGAAATCTGGAGAGTGACTTTTTACTAGGGCCTGTAGTAATAGGACAAGGAGGAATAGCATTAATCTGAAAGAGGATAGGTTAGATTAAATATGAGGAAGAAATTCTTCACTGTGAGGATGGAGAGACACTGGAACTGCCCAGAGATGTCGTGGATGCCCCACCTCTGGCAATGTTCAAGGCCAGGTTGGATGGGGCTTAGATAAACATGGTCTAGCAGAAGCTGTCCCTGCCCATGGCAGGGGGGTTGGAACCAGATGATCTGCAAGGTCGTTCCAACCATAACCATTCCGTGGTTCTATGACTTTTTCTCAGCAATTACAGGATTTATCTGGTGTCTAATTCCTAGCAATAATTAAAACAAAAATATCAGTTCCTAAAATATTTCCTTCTGTAAGGTAACTAACAGCAATCACTCTTGTAAGGGAAACGGTAAATCCATCTTAGGAGTATCACTGTGTGTGCTGTTTTGCATGTGTTCTTCTCTCATTTTCAGGCTGATCTTTGGGATCTTTAAAGCAGTGTGAGAGCAAGGGCATGTTCAACTAGTCGTTTAAGGCCATCTCTGGAAAATTAGAAGGCAGTGTTTTAAGCCAGTGGGCAGATCCACCAGCTTCATCCCTACAAACAGCTTAGCTATCAGAAATCAGGACTAGGGAGGGAATGCTGTACGCTCAGCAAAATGTCAGAGAGCAGAACATTGTCCTCCACCTATCTGTGCCAAGTCACCTTCCAACAGCCAGGAAATAAAGTGAGAAACCTTTTTACACAAACACAGGAGAAACTCATTCAAGGAGAAACCCAAGAGGTGCCAGCAGCGCGACAGTGGCAGATTGTCAGGCATTGCCTGTTAGTAACGTGGGGCTCAGGGACTTTGCAACTGTGCCAGTGGGGAAAGAGACAAGGCTAGTTTCGCCTCACCAGGTGTTCAACACATGCGTCTTATTTGATCCTCACCTCCAGTGAGAGAGAAATACCTATTTTTAGGATGATTAAAGACCCTAGCAGATAGTCCAAGACTACCTAAGCAAACAGCCCGCGTTTGGTACAGACCTCTATGAGTGTCGTGTGTGGGAGCGCATAAGGGACAAGGAAATGGGAAGGGGAGGAAAACCTATCTCGACTTTCCTGAGACTCTCATCTTCTCTGAACTAATATGACATCAATCCTCCTACTAACACACACATACACACCATTCCTTTGCTTTTTTAATATTGTTTTATTTTTTCTCTGGCAACCTGTGCTCTGAGATACCTCTGCAGACTCCACAAGGAGCAGGGGTATGGCTCCAGCACAGGTGTGGGGAGGGAAGGTTTTGCACACAAAGACTTTGTGGAGCAACCCACAAAACCTACTCAGCTGCTTACATTTGGTTTAGAAGTGTAACCACACAAGGATGCACATCAAAAATGCTCTTTGGTCTTACAGCAGCAGTGGAGGAGAAGAACTTCTGCCAGTTTGTCAGCTGTGTCCATTCCCAAGGGGTAAACCTGAACCTCAATTAAACATACCATTATTTATTATTTAAGCACTTTATTTAAAAACTATGACTGCCAGTAACCTTTCTTTTTATGTATGTACAAATCCAATGCAAATAGCTGTCTAGATTATCCCCACAGATCCATCAGCAGATTTCCACTTTACAAATCCACCTAACCAAACATTAACCTCAGTGGCTGCTCATGGGTTTGTGTATGCAAACCCTGAGGAACGGAGACAAGGATGACTTAACTTGCAAGCACATGCACTAGGCTGAGATCATGAAACAGGGGTTCAGGCATTAGCTGCAAATTACATTGAAATTTTGAATCTGTTATCTAGAGCCTTCCCAAACTCCTGTGACTTCTTGGACCAGCATCACAGGGATGGTGAAAACACCAAAATAAATCACGGGTTTGTATAGCAGAAGGAAATTAGGGTGTTAGGGGTTTCTGAATTTTATGTAAATCTGCCAGTTTGTAGCTTTTATTCTATTGTTACATACCACAACCACAACAGAAGGTGTAGCTCCGACTGCTCTTCAAAAGTGACTGGAGCAGGCTTAAACCGTCTGGGCTTATACCAGGACAGAAAGCAGACAGTTTAACTCGCTCTCCTTGTCACTTGGGAAATTCCTCATGAGAGATACAAAAACATGGGAGCAACGGAAAGGCCAAATGGCTGCATTTGTATCACTGTGTTTCTCCTTCACTATTCACAGCAAGGTTGAACTAAGTACATCAGCAGTGGTGGTCTGGCTCATCCCAATACCAGCAGGGTTGACAACTAACACAAACACAGAGATACAAAACTTCTCCAAGAGTCACCTGTGCAAACCAAACCTCCTTGTGCAAACACAGATGCCTGATTTTCAGGCTGGCTCCTTGGCTCCAGAGAGGACTAGGGGTTCAGGGGTGTCCCCATGCCTTGCTTTTCTTGTCACCTCCATCCAGTGCTTGAGTCAACCTCCCTCCTTCCCTGCCCAGCTGTGGCCACATATTGGAGTTGAGGGACTGAACTATATGCACAAGATGCCAGTGTTTTGGGAGAGTGTTTGTGGAAGGATGTCACGCAGACGCAGGAAAAGCAACATGTGGGGATGTGCCAGAGCTCGCTACTCTTCAGGGGTTTCAGGCTGATCTTCCTTGTACCTGCCCTTCCTTTTATACATGATGGAGAAACAAGCCCATAAAATCAAAAAGTCCAACAACAGGAAAATCTTTTTCTTACATGAGTCTTGGGCATGATTCCTAGCAAATGTGCATATGGAAAACCAGGGCTGATTTATGCCATGGGGAGTATTCTCTGGGAGGGGACGATATTGCTGTGCAGCTCAGCCGAGGTCAGGGACATCCTGCCACCCATCAGCACAAGAAGGAGGGACAACCCTGGCTGTGAGCCCAGTGTACAGCCGGGTTGGTGCTGCTGATTGACCAATAAATCAGTGCCAGGCAAGTCCGAATGCTTGTCCTGGAGCTGACTGACCCTCCCATTTAACCAAAGAGAGCCACTTTACCTCCCCCTAATTCCCCTGCCACATTTTATCCTTTTAGAGTTACAAGCTCTTTGGGGCAGATAGATACCTTAGTGAGTATTTGCACAGCAGGACCTGAATCCTGAATGGCCCCCCCGGCATTATGAAAATTCAATCAAGGGCTTCAGCCATAAAAATGTAAACTATGTAGCTACTTATCATTTGTGCATATAGAGACACATAAACACACATATGCAGATGAACAGGCATAGGGAAGCAACGACTAATGCAAAAATACAACTCTTAAAACAACAGAGCTATGTTGTGTTTAAGCCTCTTCCTTTGGATATGAATATACATTTTACTTGTTCCTTTTCTTTCCCAGAGCATGAAAATAGTGTGACACTGGGGACAGAAGTTGGCTGAACAGAAATCACTTTTCAGGACAAAAAGCAATTGCTACAAAAGTAACTGCAGCAACGTGCAAAATCTTCTGAAGCAGTTTTCAAAAGTTTTGTATTTTCAGATATAATTTTCTGCTATATATAAATTAAAAAAGGTTTTACTACTGATTCAAAGACAAGTCACTGAGTATGCTGTTTTATTTATATTTAATATCAGTAGTACCTGGCTATTCAGCTGCTTTTATTTTTATGCCATGGAAACAAGCTGTATTTGCCTGTATGACAAATGATAATGCTCTGTACTAAAATGGATTTGGATGTGTATTTAAGGGTAGGTTATTCAAGTCTGGGGCATTTGCTTGTGTAAATTTATATATCACACATTACATTGAGATGTATCACCCTCTTAAGTTGACCATTTTTGCCCCACATGGTATAAAAGGAACTGTTTTATTCTCCTCTGAAAAGAATGAAAGTGTCTCTCTGTCATCCTTTCTTGTTTTCTTTTAAATTTTCTTTTTTCCTTAACAGTCATTCTAGGCAAAATTTCCTCAACTAACTTCAAATAACCTCAACTAACTTCAGGCATAGCTCTGAGATAGATATCTAGGGTGTTTTTATAGTTAGCAGGGAGAAATGGGAGCTTGGAGGGTCCAATTAATCCCCCTCCTAAGGTGGGTCAGATGAACTTTGCCTTAGAAGTGACTGTACAGGGAGTCAATGGTGTCCACACATTGGACTTCAATGCTGAGGCTTTGGCATGATGAATCTGCTCCTCTGCATCTCATCTGTAGGCTGATTGTTATTTCTGTATGAGAAGTCTGGCAATGAAAAGAGGTGTAGGTTTTGATATTATGAGAAATTTTCAAGTATATCTGTAGGGCACTTCAGTGAATTTTTACAATGTCCTCTGGATCAGCATTATCTTCAGACAACCTGGTTTAAGAAGTCAGGGTTATATTCATGTGCCTTGCTGAATGGGAGGCTACAGTTATGCAGAAAAGAATACTGAATATCCTGTATGTTTCCTCTAGATGTATTCTATATATTGAGGGAATACATAATAGAACACATGGAATTGTGAAGAACTAAAAATAAGTGTAAAAACTTTTAAGGATGAGACCCAGCTCAAATATGTGGTACATGAGAGTTGCCCCAAGCTCTGTCCGCATAACCAGTCCTCAGGAAGGATCCCACCTTCCCTTGCACACACACCCAGGGGATGACACCCCATTTAAGGGGCTGATTCACTTGTGCAAGCCAGTACTGTTGGGACCCTGCTGCATTTGGGGGGGAGCGCAGGGCAGGCCAAGGGAGGGGACTGTGCTAGGATTTAGCTTTGGGAGTCAGAGATTGGCAAGAAGGGAATTGGGAAAAAGAAAGACGCTGGTCAGTTACAAGAAAAAAGCAAAAGAATTGAGCTTACAGGATTCAGAAATGTATGAGCAGTTATGAGTGAAAAACAAACAAAATAGGCAGGGAGACGTCGCAAGGGAGGAAGAGAAAGACTCTGGTGTGTGTGTCCACACAGGTACACACACAGTTAAGAGCCAGAGAAGTGGTTCAGAGGGTTTGCTTATGAATGGGTCTGTGCACACCTGAAGTGCCACTGCTCTGTACCTCTCCAAATGTTTTGACTTTGCTGGAGAACTTTTCTGAATGGCCCTTAGAGGAGCTTGCCCCAAAAGGATTTCTCATTAGACCCCTTTAACTTGCCATAGCTCTGAGATGGGACACACTGTGACTGATGTCCTAAATGGGGTATTAAAATATTAGGGAAATTCAGAAGTACAATTCCTCCCTGTAATGTAACCAAACTATCAAGTTTCTTCACGAAACTTCCAAAGCACACAATTTTCAGCAGCGAAATTGAGAGACTACCAAGTGCCTGAGAAATACAGGTGATGGGGAGATTAAAGTGAGTGGCAGCCCACAGGAGACAGCTGCTGGAGAGATATCTTCACCACGTGTGGATACTGCTCCTGCACTGACAAGCATTAATGCTCATTCTTAATGCTTAGTAATCTCTAAGGTATGTGTGTGGTTAAAAACTGACACAGCTGAAAATTTGTCTGAGTTGCACCCAAGCGATATCCACTTCAAAGGATATGATACGAAAATATCCTCCATTTACACAAGGATAATGCAGCGTAATGGCTTACACAAATATTTCAAGATGAAGGAGAGAGTTATAAAGGGACGGATGTGACTTACTTCTCATATCATGAAGCCTTCAC
Organism: Nestor notabilis; assembly: GCF_000696875.1. NCBI lineage: Eukaryota > Metazoa > Chordata > Aves > Psittaciformes > Psittacidae > Nestor > Nestor notabilis. The sequence goes on along the minus strand of NW_009942519.1, from coordinate 4,081 downwards.
TGTGTCTTGTTGATGAAGCTGGTTTTGTACTGCCTGTAAATGTCCATGTCCACATTACCTTTATCCTTTAAAATTTACAGACGTGGCTATCAACCACAGCAACAAATCAGGAGAAGGTTAGAAAGCCTCTTGTCTACTCACAGGATCCGTTTTCAAATTACCTGCCTTAGCTCTTCATAATCTAAGTTTATTCAGACACCCAAAAGGGCTCATAAATACAGGTCATTCTGATATTTTCCAATCTTGCTTACAGTGCTGTTTCCCTAAAAGAGTTGTGCTTTTCCTCCACTCTGGGGGTCCATGTGAGATCACAAGCTGGCGAAACCCCCTTTGCAATCCAGCCTGGCAGATTGTTGGGTTCATTGCAACCATGCATGTAAATCCATGCTCATGATGGGACCTAATGTCTGCCTGCAGCTCAGAGGGTAGAAAATCAGTGGCCAAAATGTTAAGACCCTTCATGAGAAAGGCATATACCCCTGAAGACTGGGAGAGAAAGGGCCCTCTCTTTATCCATCCACAGCTTTGACCCATTGTTTAAGCTCATCCATTTACTTGATCCTACCTCCAGTTAGTGGAAGGTGGTAGGCATGTCTGAAGGGATTTGTTTACTCCTAAGCTGGCTGGCATGAAGCACCCATGGTGTCTGATTTCCAAGCACCTGGACATCCACAGGTTACGTATCTGCACGCAGACAACACCAGGGAATCACAGAATGGTTTGTGTTGGAAGGGGTCTTCAAGGGTCATCTAGTCCAACATCTTTCACTAGATCAGGATGATCTAAATGACATACCTGACCTTGAACACTTCCAGGGATGGGACATCCGCACCTTCTCTGGACAACCTGTTGCAGTGTATTATTCAGACAGGGAAGCTAAGCTGGAGGTGACTACTTGAAGCGTACAGAAAAGCCCAGCCCTTGGCTTAATCTGGTGAGACTCAAAGCATACAGAAAATCAGGTGTATACTCAAAACATACAGAAAAGCCCGGCCCTCACCTTAATCTGATGTGACCAAAGGCATTTCAGCCTATCTCTTGCAAACAGACATAGCTCACAGTCCATACAGGGGAACAGGGTCTGCAGTGTCACCCTGGCATTCCCAGCTGCTGTGACAGACACCAGCCAGCTCCCTACCTGATTCGTCATCTGTCCCTTTCCCCCAGAAGTCATGGGGAAACTCTTCTTCTTGGAACCCCTTATTTTCAGGTTTACCTTCATTAATTGCTTACACACCATGGGATCCATTTTGCTTCTATTTTAACATGAAGACTTACATACTATGCAGCTTTCATTTCTGAGGCAGTGGTCATTTGTCACAAAGTATGCATCTGTATAAATACAACCATGTGACTGTCACCCTGAGGTGTCTGATAGAGGGTTTTCCGACACAGACTAATGACACAGGGGCTTACTGGGGCCACCAGTGACAGCTCTTGCCTCACCACTAAGACAGGGTATTTGAGTATAACTATTGACTTGGTGGCAAGGTCAATGGCAAAAGGACCAGAGCAGTGATGAATACTGACCTAGGACAGTTCCCAGCTCATACCAACATCGTTCATCCCTTTAAGCAGCTTCATCAGGACTTGTTCCTTGCACATGCTTTGCAATCACCAGCAGCAGTGGTTATCAGAAGATGTGCTTCTCAGAAGATATGCTTCTCAGGCGTGTGGAAAGTACCATGCCAAAAGCACCCCTTGGAGCAAGAGAGTTTACCTTATTCTGGGAGGAGAAATGCTTTGTTAAATCTGGCTGCAGCTGTCATAGGATAATTAATGTACGTATCTTCTATCCGTGACTCTTATTTGAGTAAGCACCTGCATCTGCCCCCCAAATTACACGTCAGTTACCTATATCTGTCACCAAAAGATAAATGAATCCTATCTCAAAAATTGATGATTCATGTGCTACCCTAGAAAACCAAATGCAAAGTTTAATTAGCTCCTGGACTAATTGCTTAATTTTATTGAAAAAAAAAAAAAAAATTATATCCTCTAAAGCATTCCTAACCAAGCATCTGGGAGACTACTGCTCATCTTAAAGGTACTAATAAGCCACCAGCAGCAGCAAAGTAAACAGCAGATATGGTGCCTGTGCACCCAGCCTCCCTCCAGTACGACACCTATGTACCACAGGCTTACTTATACTTACTGCAACAGGGACATCAGATGGTTCTTTTTTCAGTAAGAAATGGACTTGAAGGGTGACCAAAAGAGTCCCATAAACACATTATGAAACTAAATATTGGGTTTGCTGGTATGGACTCAAATCATAGAATCATAGAATAGTTCGGGTTGGAAAGGACCTTAAGATCATCTAGTTCCAAGCCCCCTGCCATGGGCAGGGACACCACACAATAAACCATATCACCCAAGACTCCATCTAACCTGGCCTTGAACCTTGCCATGGATGGAGCATTCACAATTTCCTTGGGCAACCCATTCCAGTGCCTCACCGCCCTCACTGTAAAGAACTTCTTCCTTGTATCTAATCTAAACTTCCCCTGTTTAAGTTTAAAACCATCACCCCTTGTCCTGCCATTACAGTCCCTAATGAATGAGTCCCTCCCCAGCATCCTTATAGGCCCCCTTCAGATATTGGAAGGCTGCTATGAGGTCTCCACGCAGCCTTCTCTTCTCCAGGCTGAACAGCCCCAACTTTCTCAGCCTGTCTTCATACGGGAGGTGCTCCAGTCCTCTTATCATCCTCGTGGCCCTCCTCTGGACTTGCTCCAACAGCTCCATGTCCTTTTTATGTTGAGGACACCAGAACTGGACACAATACTCCAAGTGAGGTCTCACGAGAGCAGAGTAGAAGGGCAGGATCACCTCCTTTGACCTGCTGGTCACGCTTCTTTTGATGCAGCCCAGGATATGGTTGGTTTCTGGGCTGCAAGCGCACACTGAAGTCAGCTCATGTTCAGTTTCTCGTCAACCAACATGCCCAAGTCCTTCTCTGCAGGGCTGCTCTGAATCTCTTCTCTACCCACCCTGTAGCTGTGCCTGGGGTTATGCCGACCCAGGTGTAGGACCTTGCACTTGTCTTGGTTAAACTTCATGAGGTTGGCATCAGCCCACCTCA
>NW_009942519.1:0-751 GCF_000696875.1 Nestor notabilis | reverse complement strand
GTCTCTCCAATTTAGAGACAAGGAGGTCATGTGGGACAGTGTCGAATGCCTTGCGCAAGTCCAGGTAGATGACGTCACCTGCTCTGCCGCTGTCCATCAGTTCTGTAGCCCCATCATAGAAGGCCACCAAACTGGTCAGGCAGGATTTCTCCTTAGTGAAACCACATTGGCTGTCATCAACCACCTCATTGCTTTTCATGTGCCTCAGCATTCTTTCCAGGAGAATCTGCTTTAAGATTTTGCCAGGCACAGAGGTGAGACTGACTGGTCTAAAGTTCCCAGGGTCTTCCACATCCCCTTCTTGAAAATGGGAGTTACATTTCCCTTTATCCAGTCATCAGGAACTACATCTGAATGCCATGATTTTTGAAAAATGCCGGACACTAGCTTAGCAACTTCATTCACCAGCTCCTTCAGGACCCGCAGATGAACTTCATCAGGTCTTTATCACAACCACTCTGGGACTGGGCAAAAGTTAAAGCATCTTATTAAGGCTATCGAGAACATGGAAGTAGGCAGCAGTCAGTGAAGTGTTGCATTCAAGTAGTAACACAAGAGGGAAACCCCCAAACTAGACACATGGATGAACGTTAATAAACACAAGCAAATATCTGAACACCGCGTGTAACAAAACAGAAGAGATTTCTGAAATTCTGCTCCTCTCCCAGAAGAAGACCTCACCACAAGCAGCGCAGCAGCAAACACCACTTGGTGCTTTGGTAAGGAATGGTGAGGAAATCCTGTCTGCTCT
>NW_009942518.1:0-16119 GCF_000696875.1 Nestor notabilis | reverse complement strand
GCGGTGTTCAAGACCAGGTTGGACAGAGCCTCGGGCGACGTGGTTTGGTCTCTGTCCATTACAGGGGGTTTGGAACTAGATGATCTTAAAGTCCTTTCCAACCCAAACCATTCTATGAACCTATGATACTTACATCTACTTAATTAGCTTTAAACTGAGTTCATTTTATGGAGTGTAATCAAGATCTCGTTTCTATTACCAGCATATTCCACTTCTTAAGTAAACCCTTTACATAGAAACATAAAGTTAAATGCTGTTCTTAGGGATGTTTTTTTCAATTGGGGCTTAATAACAGACATGGCCCAGACCTTGCTTGTTTTGTCCAGCTCCTGACTGAACATATGAAGACCACACATCTCCCTGAAAAAACATTTATGTCATATGTGTCTTTGTTTTGTCATGGAAAGTCAGAGACCTGAATTTAGCACTCCACAAAACACTACTATCCTGATATGCTTTGTGCTAATACTTCAGTATAAAGACAAGATAAAAGTCATTGTAAATACAAACAGTTACCTTTTACTTCTAATACATCTTATTAGTTTTGAATATCCAGTAGTATCAGAACTGAAAACCTTTAGTTTTATTCCTGCACACAATGAAAACACTTCTTTTCTAGAAAGTTTTTATTTGCTTACCTGGATCTTTCCCTTTTTACGAAGAGAGTTCTGTCCCTTTATTGAGCTGTTTCCTGGCATCAGAGGTCAGAATGCACTGTTAAATAAGGAGGACAGGGACATAAAAAAACACACAAACAAACAAACAAAAAAACAAACAAACAAAAACAAAAAAAAAACCAACAGAAAGTATTAAAGCAGGGGTAAAATGGAAATACTAAAGAGATATTTAACACTCTTATAAACTGCAGCAGGTTTAATACATAACTAGTGTGGTCATCAAGAAAATGAGGAAGAGAGACAATCATATACTTTTTTGTGAAGCTGTTTCTTTCAGGGACTTCACATTCTCTAATATTTATTATGTAGTCAGATATGGGAATTTCATATGTGTGGACAATTAAAAAATTCTGATTTTGTATTCTCAAGGATATAATTTAACATTTAGACCCTATTTTTGCCTCTTCTCCCATTGTTAAGCCTTTTATGTCAGAAATGAGATATTTCAGCATAGTAAAATAAAGCAACCACAATCAATCTGCAAAGGGAGAAATTATTTATTATTTTTTTCTTTCAAACATGTGGTACAACTGCATAATATTCTTCTGTTAGAAATTCTGTTGCAGTGAGAAACACAATCAGTATTGAACAGTATAAACCAACACACTTTGCACTATACATTCTTATGAAATTCCATTCTCATTTCAAATTTTTCTGTTCAGTTTGACGAAATATAATACAGCACTCAGCTTCACTTTCCCTCAGGTGGGTATAAACTTTCTACTAAAATAATTTAGCCATGAAATTTGGCTGATACTGAAAAATGTTGGCAAAGACATTGATACTGCAATTGTAAATTTAAATGTCACTGTTTGAGTAAATTCCATAGTGTAAGATATGCATTCAAATAACCCGAATGCTGATTTGAGGTCTCCACTACAGATTATTTGTGATAGCCAGGCTCTTTCCTACAAGATTTTGGTGCATTAGAAACACCACGAGGCATCTGCAGTGATATATTCCCTTTAAAAAGACCACTTTCAATTAAGTTTCACCTATTATTTCCTTCTGTATTGCACTTCTGCAGTATTTTTATATACAATTTTCAAAAATGTGCAAAAAAAATAAGACTACACAATACTGTATGAAAACTCTCAACAATTTTTATTTAAAAGCCTTGAAAACTTAATCCATTTCTTTACCTACCTGTGTTTTTTGTGCTGGCATTGTAAACTGTTGTTGTAATTAAGTTGCTTCCTACAGGTTTTAGGAAAAGATTAAAGTAAGACCAGGTTAGGAATGAGAAGTTCTGTCTTATTAATGAGTTTTGTGCAAGTTCTACGGAAAACAGTAGTTTCTGTTGTTATTTGCATAACATATGTTGTAGCTTGCTGAGCAACTTACATGGAACTCAGTCTGAAAGTAATTAAGAACATAGTTAGCAGTAAATAAAAGTTCCAAATCAACAATTTGCTTCTCTGCTTTAAAAAATAAAATCATTAACATGCTTCACACTTGAAAGTTTAGAGAGAAACTGATAGAAGTGGAATAATATTCCTTTCACTATTCTTTACATACAGCACAAATATAACATGCCAGTAAGAGTTGACTAATACAGCTGTTAAAGACATTATTGGCAAGTTGCACCTCAGGAACCAAAAATCCACTTAAAATTCCAGACAAAAAATCTATTTTGTTGTTTTTTAGGAACGGCTAGCCCTATCATATATGAAATCATTAGACACTCTCATTCTTTGTGTGAAAATCCTCCGGACACCTTTTCCTGTTCAGAAGCATTTAAATGAGCCTGTAACCCCCATGTAAAACATTTTTATGATCTAGAAATAGACAGAGAATCGACTCAACAGTTTGCAAGTCCTAATTTTAGTCTAGTCAATGGGATCACTGGATCCCATACAAACAAATAATCCTTCATGCAAACAAGATAAAATTTGTCATCACGATAAGTATTTGCAGGATTTTTTCAGATCTTTACAGAATGCACAGGAAACAGGTTTAGATCACATAGGTCATGAAAATTCCTTTAGATATTAAAAGAATTACAGTCACGATTCAAGATTTGAAATACACATATTCTAATCTTTTCAGCTCTGGATTTATATATAATCCTAAAAATCTTCGGTTTCTGCAAATGTATAAATTTCAATCTGGTAAGCATTCATTATTGGGAAAAGAAAATTGCTTTAAGTAAAGAAAGATGAGGTGGTAATATGAATAGTATGAGGTTCAGATTTTAAAACTATAGATTTATTTTATGCAGGCAACAGCTCCTGTGATTCCAACACTCTTTTATGAAAGGCCAAAGACTTTGAAAAATAGTAAACTAACCTAAGCTAAACTAATCACAAACAAAATGATACAGACATATAAGTCAAAACAACAAAAAAAGTCTGTATTTTTGTCAGATAAAATCTGCTGTGAATTCAGACAAGGTCCCAATATGCTGTCTGTGCTGTTATAGGTATCCAGAGTTAGAAGATGTAAATACTATCTGCAAACTTTACCGCTTGGACCCCTTGAACTTCTCTACTTTTATAGCCAAAATGCAGACCTAAAAATATCAAGAAGCATCCAAAATTATTTGAGGAATGTTTAAGATTAAAAAAAAAAATAAAGGAAATAATTCATAAGAGCAATATATTTCAATTCCATAAGGATCTTGCTTAGGAGAATTACACTACACTTCTATCTCTTTTGTTACAATTTTGCAAGGAAATTGAAGAAAGACAGCAGCAATTAAATACATTAGGTAGAATTTTGCTCTCAGTTACACCAATGTAAAATGAGGCAGCAACACTGATTTCAGAAATGTTATTCAAATTTTCATGTGTTTCACTGTGAGCACACATGGACTAATTATCTTTACCACAATATCTTTAAAAGCAAATACATGAAGTCTTGAATGCAGACACTGACAAAAAATTCTTTGTGAGTTGCTCTTCCTCTCATTTGAAAGGACTGAATTGCAGAAATATATGTGTATCAAAAAGAGGTTTTTATTAATAGCAGCTCTCAATATTTTGAGGAAAAACACTGCAAGTTTGCTTTTAAAGTATTTTTACTTCCTTTTATGCATTTTTACGAGTTTTTGTAACAGTAATGTTCATGGTGGCAATTTGTGCACATGTGCACACTTCAGAATGCACAGCTAGGAATTTGAACCGGTTTCTAAGCACAAAATGCTCAATCAATCCTCTCTAAACTTTCTCCATCTACTCACACAATGCAAGGGATGAATCTAGTGACCATAATCACTAGATGTCAGACAACCCATAGGCTGAAATATGAGTCAATGAAGAACCCCCTGAATCATTGCAAATATCAAAGTTGGTGAAAATCAAAATGTAAATTAAGAATAGAAAAGATTAGTCTGATCAAATAAATTATGGACAAATAAATTGTTCATGGCTATTCTAGGGATGCAGATAGCATTCAAATCCTGTTCCATATTTTTCTGCCATTTCAGGTACAAAAGGATGAAATGAATGCAGCTGATTATTGGAAAACCACATTGAATGAGGAAAAACACTAAGCTGCTCCACAAAGATGTTGGAAAGTAAAGTGATTAGGAAGCTAAACTGAAAGCCAAAATGACCTGATTTTAAAACTGTAAGTCATTCAGAATGGCAGTCCAAGCAAGGCTCAGTAGTAAGGATTTGCTTTATTCTCTCACTTAGTTATTCCCACATACCCAGTAGTGGCCTATGGAATGTCAGGCACCACTTAGGAATACACCAAATGGCACAGCTAACTTCCTGGAGGCCCATGAAGCTGCTGTGCACATGTGACTAACGCTTGTCATATAGGTATAGCATGATTTTGCTTGGATTTCTTCATTCACACTCTAGTGGAAGAAATTAGCTTCTGAGTACAGAGGATATAAATACCAAGGAATCATTATCAAGGAACTTTAGTAGACATTTTTGAAAAAACTTGACACGAGAATTCAATGAAAAATTGAGTGAAAAAATTTCTAGAAATCCTTGCCTTACGCAAGACTAAATTCTTCGACCCAGGAAAATTTTTACAACATACCAAAGAGATACAACATTAAAAGAGCAAATAACTTCATTCACACCAAGCAGTACTGTATGCCTTTAATAAAACATAGTACAAGGGGCACATCCATGCTGGTCAGAGCATTTGATGTTTGGAAGTGAACTGCCTGGTTAGTCTTCTCATAAGAATCAGGCAGTGTCTTCATTCATATAAAAATCAACGAGTGACAAAGAATAACAAAGGATATTATTTGTTAAAGTTAGTGGTGTTGGTGACAGATGTCACTGCCTGGGAGTACAAGCTCTAAGTGCATGACAGAAGATACTCCAAGTCTCTGAAGAGCTTGAACTGCATGTTAGCATGAACTATTTACCAATGGTTTTTGTTATTATTATCATGTAAAGAGACTAAGTTAGCACATGAACACCACAGTTGCACCTGCATGTTGCTGGGTAATCCTCCACATGCAGGGCAGGCCATCTGTATAAATATATTTCCTTTACAAGATGGGAGTCCTACTAATGTTGGGTAAGATCATACAACTTTGCTTACACAGTCTCTCTGTTGGTATATTGTCTCAGCTTGAATTCTTCTTACTACTATTAATACATTTTTGAGAAAGAGGATTATGAATGAGGCAAGTGCGACTGCTTTACAAATGATGGACATTACACAAAAATGAAGACTCATGTTTCATTCTAGATCTTCTCAGAGTAATTCCACTGAAAAAAAGCACCAGAAAAATACGCCATTTTGTTGAAGCCAAAGTGATTTTTTGAAATATACAGTATTTCCATAAAACTTTCAAAACAAGAGTTCTTGGGCTGAAAGGGAGAAACATTAAAATACTTGTTTGCTGTTACAAAATTGCATTTCAGCATATTCAGAAGTTTTGATAAAATTTCATGCTGTGATATACACATAGTAGTAATATAAGTGGATCACTAATGCTTGCTTTGTGAATATGTTACGAACATGTTAGTCCATTTCAAGTGTACTGAGACTGTAAGAACTAGGAAGAGCCAAGTGTCATCTCTACAACAAGACCACACTCTTTATCAAGATTCTTCTGGTTCTTCTTCATTACATGTTCAGATGCAAACCCTTCCCCCTCAGCATTAAAATCCCAGAGCTGCTTCACCTCAACTTACACAGTGGTAGAGTAGACATGCTCTCTCAGGAGCTCAGTAGGGAAGAACTATTTCTGAGCAACCAATTTGGATGAAAAGATATTAAAACCTGAGATGTTCACAGCACAGTCTGACAAGAAGGAAAGTATTTCTTTTCCTTCAGAATGGAAAATCTAATCCCTTGCCTTCTCAGGAGGAACAAGAATGGTTTTAGTTGTACAATGTGCTGGATGCTTCTTCCTGTTGGGAAGATAGCTACCAAATCCTCATAATAAATAGTTAGCTTCATGTATATGTCTATATTATTAAGCATGTATGTCTGCATGTGTAAGAGAACATCAGTTCCCCACCAAGGACTTAGAATGTATTAAGGAGGTAATCACAGCTAAGCCTATCAGAGGTTGTCTTTTTTTTTTTTTTCTTTGCAAAAATAAACTCCATATCTGGATTAAAAAGTTCACCAGCACTGGTAACATCACAAATTAAAAGTAAGTTATAAAAATTTAGTGGTAAGTTACATTTTCTTGGACAGTTTCTGAACAACAGAAAGGCTTCCTGAAAAGAGAGAAGTGTTCAGACCTCAAACTTCCCATATGAGACCCTTCATCATAAGGCAGCAGAGCCAGGCTCCCTTTCTTTTTGTCTCTACCCTAAATGAATATTTGATTCTCACCTGAACAGTAACATTATTTTAATCTCTTCTGCATAAGGAAATTAAGAGGATATTACTGTGACTCTATTGCTGTATCTTGGAAAAGGGGATGGTTTTCAGGTGTGAAAGTTCAGAACAACAGACAGAATTTTAACTTTTCATTGAGGCATGCAGAAAAAAAGTAGACAAGTATTTGAAATATAAACTTTTAAAAAAACTTTTAAAAAAACCTTTTAAAATGTTTCTTCCTTTCCTTTAGCTGTGAAATTTCTACAGCAATAAGTAACTCATTCAATAATCTTTTAAATGGTATTAATCAAAAATTTAAGTCCTAATTCTCCTGGAACTGACTGAGAACCTGAGTAATACCTAGCAGGTTGTAGACACTGCTGCAAAATTTTAGGCTGGAACTCTGTGGGGTTTAAGATCATTTTTGCAAGCACTGGTTGGAAGCCAGTGATTTTCAGTCCTTCTTTCAGTTTTTTTTAGGAGGTGAAGATCTTGTGGAATAAACCAAGAACCCCTTAATGAGATCCACAACGTGTGTTTCTTGCTGAAACTACTTAAGTGAGTCATTATCTACCCTGATGCATAATGTAATATGTGTGCTGCTAAAGTACAGGACCAAGATTTGGAGTTTAAAGGATTAAGGTGAACATACATTTTACTTTTCAGCACTTACCAAATAATTTGTGACTCTTTAAAGAGTCTTACAAGGTTAAAAAAAAAAGTTGTATGGTATATTATTGCCACTAACAATTACATCACTCTTTTAGAAATGTTTACATTCCATGGCACTTTACAGTGTCATTGTCAGAAGGGATGGAAGAATGCAATCAACAGCTGATAGAAACTAAGCAGCATAAAAGCCTGAGGAAAATGAAGTTCACAGGTGCATTGATTGCAACACTACTGCAGTAACAATCTGCTTTTTAGTCACTGCTGAAGACTTTCGAAAGAACATTTTATGAAATAAAATTCAAATTTTCTATTAAGCGTGCCATTTAAAATAGCTTTCCTCACCAGTAGCCATGGACAATTCTAAGACCATTTATGAATTTTATTTGCTACAACTCAACATACATTTCCTTCAAGTACTTCAAGCCTTTTTTAATGACATAAAATTGTTGCAAAATTACAGTGGAATGCCTAGGCTTATTTTTTTCTTGTATTTTTTTTACCTGTTCAGGGCCATGGAACCTATAAACTATTAGAAGAGTATCTTCAGCAGTTTCTGATGGAAACAGTTTCTTTCCCTGTGGAAGGCAATCAGTATTGCACATAGCAGAAGGTAAGAATTCTTTCATATGAACAGCGGACACTATTTATCTCCTGTCTGTCTCTGGCATGAGGTACTCATCACAAAAAGCATCAGGTTTATTGCACAGTTAAAAACTAACCTGAGCACAGGAAAATTCTTCTCCTAAAGCCCCCATGGATCACAAGTTTGGTTATATCCTAAGGCAGAGATTCCTGTACCTTATGTTTTTATTTTTGTGTCTGTATGCCTTGACATTCCTGTGCACCAGGAAAAGAAATACATACCTAAACCTACTGAGATTACTAACACCCATGGGTATCTAACCAGGAGACAGAAAAAATTCACCGATTACCTTCACTACTGGCTGCAGCCTACCAACTGTGCAACTGTTGCACAGCATGCTGAAAGAAGGAGTATAAGTTCAGCATTAATTACACCTGGAATATGTCAGGAATTTCCAGTTATTTGTCAGAAGACAACTTGTTGAAAAGGGAGTTATAAACTGCTGGTTTACTGTTAACGAAAAAATTATCATTAAAAAAAAGGAAAGGAGCAGAAAAGTTCTGTATTTATTTTTTCATGTTACCCACCTTTTGTTGTTCTCTTTTCTTCTTCCCAGTCCTATTGCTGTAGATTATTTGTAGAGGACCTTCTGCAAAGAATGGCTCAAGGAATTAGAAAAATCTGCACACTTTTCCAAATTCTGTTTGAAGATGAATAAATGTTTAAGAATTTTTAGAGATTACAAGACTTTTCACCAACTAGAGCAGCACCATGCAGACATGTCCGGGACTCCAGACATCTGTGTCCCAGATCAGCTGACACTCTCAGCTCACACTGGCAAAGAATATGTAGGTATTGACTCACTAGCAACCCTGTAGAAGCCAAGCCCCATGCTCTATGGTATCATATTCCAACCAGAATAGCCTTCAAAAGAGTATGTGTCTTTTCCATGACTTACTGGGAGGATATGGGTTTCCTACATGCAGGCTTACTGGAAGGATATGGGTTTCTTAGACAAGCTACTATTAAAATTCTCAATATCATGCCAAAGGATACTACTTATGGAAAGAAATAAGAAGTTTTCCACTAGTTTTTTTTTCTCCATATATTCTGCAGATAAAAATATTTCATATGACAATGATAACATATTTTTTAATGTTGTTCGATGTCAACACGCTGTTTGGGTAACGACAACGTCTAATTCTTACTAAAGTGCTGCATGATATTTCTCTCCCTTAAAATAAAAAGATAGCAAGGCCTAAAGCAAGGTTTAGAAACAAGCATTTAAATATTTCAGGTCTAACCACACTGCTTATAAAAGGGGTTTTGAATAAAGAACGTCCCTTCTCTCAGGAGCTGCTTTTAACTTTAAATGAAGCATGACTAAATTCTAGCAAAGCAGATTTGATGTTTCCAATTAGCTCAGAGAGTTGAAAATAATAGTTGTGATGTTATCAGACAGTGGGTTCTGTGAATGGGAGCCACATCCTAACATAGCCTACATGCTAGTAATAATTTCAGAAGAAACATAAAAATTACTTAATAACATAATTATGCATTCTGATTTTTTTGTATTATTAAATATTTTCCAAAGAACTGCTGCTAGTAACCAAGCATCTGCATTTTATTGTTTGGTCATATTTTTGGCAGCCAAAATGACTAATCTGTCTTAAAACAGTAAGCTTCGAGAACATTTTCACTCAGGGCCTGATCCAGATTTCCCTGGGAAAAAAAACTCAAAAAAAAGCAATAAGAGTCCTTCCCAGTTTTGTGTATTTTTGTTAGCTTGCTGTAACTTGATTGCAAGCAATAATACCAGCCTAGGCCACTATCACCCAACGCCTAATCTTTGCATTAAGCACAATTACTACTATTGCAGACAAGTGGGACAAGCCCGAGTCTTGCACTTTTCCTAACACTGGAAAATGTAAACAAAAACGTTACGTTACTAATGACTTATTCTCTCTTTAAATTGTGTTTAATAAAATAAAAGACCATAATGCGACCTGTAATGTAAGAATCCTTTGTTCACATGCTGTGTTATTATTACTGTATTATCATTGGCTCTAGCCTATGGCTTTTTTGTAATTATTATTACTTCCTTGTATTCTCTGTTTATTTTTACAGCTAGTAAAAAACAGGCTCATCCAGGACATGCAGCCTGGATTAAACTGGACAAAGCCTTTTTAGAGTCAATAAACTAGTTGTTTAGCAGTTGAAGCTTGGTCAGTAAAATGGCTCTTTTAAACTGAATGCAAAATGAGTAGGCAGCATTAACATATTTTTTTAATATTTTTTATTTAATTTTAGTGTAAACACAAAGGTCAAAATACAGAACACAACTTTTGAACAACACACACATATCTTCCTGGGTTTCCTTCCATGTTGAAGACACTACAATATTGTCATTTGCATATGTGATTGTATTGCTAACATATTTCTGACTTCTGTCACAAGAAATCAGGTGGGGTGCATTCTTTTCAAGACTACACTAAATCTAATAGGGTTGCATAGTGTGAGAACAAAGTAAAAACTTAATTTGACACAACCTTTGTCTGACTCAAGTGGTCAAATCAGTACCTGTCATGAGTGTGCATGCCTTTGAATACACAGAACTCAGTAAAATATTTCTTCTTCCAAAGAAAAATTGCTTCAGAATTAGCATCAATTGCATGAGAAAGAAAATAGCTTTTCAGTAATGCTTCTGTTTCCAGTTAATTTCATAAATCAATCTCAGGGTTTTGGGAAAAAAAACAAAAACCAGTAACTTATTCTGGGTGAAGAAATTATATTTAACTTGGTGGTAAAATCTGTGGGCCTTCAGAGAGGTCAAGTTTTCACCAGTTTATAATCTGCACTATCTTATTTCTTTTTGTGATCTAATTTACATTATTTTGCCAGGAAAGTTTTCACAAAGTATTTTAAAAAAGAGAGTACCTTCTCAAGGACTGATTATGATACGGAAATTGGCATGAATAGAATATATTTTTACCAGGGTCTCTTTTTTTCCAACATTGGTTTAGAAAAATACTGACTTTTTTCTGTTGGATTTTTTGGGGTTTTTTTTGCTTTATGGAAAAAGAAACATCCCTGTGTTTCTTCCAAATGTGAAACCAGTTTCAGCCAATAATTTAAAAAGACACAGCAAATTATACGCACGGTTTCTCACCTGTTATTCTCTATAACAGGAGCTGCTACCGTCCTCCAGTTTTTCCAGAAGTTTGTGAGGTTTGTTTTCTGTGAACTTTATTGAGAGCTTCTCCTACTCCCTGGGAAATCCCATGGAGAAGGTAAGGAAGTCCAGCCTCTCTGAGCTGGAGGACTTGTAACATGGTAGAACTCCCTGCATCTACTATACTACAGCTGTGTGCAAATCTCTTCCTTACAGTAGCTAGAAAAATAGAAAAACAAAAAGTGTAAGCTGTACTGTGAAGAGGCTGTGTTAAGGAATGGGGCTCAGCTTTGCTTGGAAGGTGGGTTTGTCAAATGAAATAGAAAGTTGGTAAGTCTGAAAGGGGAACTAGGAAAAGAATCCAGGAGCCAGCATTCTCCATTCCTGATGTACACACCACCTGTATCTCCAGGTCTGAGGGTTTCTCTGCTCAAAAAGGAAATATATATCAAGCTATTAATTTGGTGATTAACAAGAAAACAACCCTGAACCCAGCACTGTAACCCTTGGATCCTCAGGTATAGCTGCACTTACTCTGAAAATGGCGATCACATTTAATTGCTTCCATGCGTAGTTGGATCACAGATGTGACAGGCACTGTGCCTGACCACAAATTATTAAAGAAAAACATTAGCTGGTATAAGTCTTGTTTATGAAAGAGTGCCAGTGGAAAAAGTCACAGGAACGTGGTCTCTAGCCACTACACAGATGCCAAGGAAAAGCGTATCAACAAGGGCTGAAGTTTATAAAAAGTATGCTGTGCTTTCTGGAATAAAGAGGTTTCTGACTGCATTAACTTATACTGTTGTTATTTCAACAGTAAATAACATGCAGACGTCCAGCTAGCTAATTGGCTGCTGGAGTTTTCATTTGGAATAATTTACAAAACCACAACACAAGATATTATGTAACGATTGGCTGTCCATGAGCATAATTTCACACCATGGACCTATCTAAACAAAATATGAATTGCGCAGACATTGTCCATTTTTCCTCTCATTTGGCTCCAGGTTAAAGATGTCAATTGCCAAGCACACAGCCTGTTAGTCACCAGCCCATCCCAGACTCTGCAGGTTCATGTCACCCCAGGGGGAGCCCTCAGCAAAGAGTATCCTGGTGAAGATATCCTGGAGCACTGCTTCAGGCACATCACTGAGGGCTACAGCAACGCACCTTCCCAGGGGGTCTTTGATTCCCAGGTGTATTGAGTTTGCATGGCAAGGTTTTGGTAGCAGGAGGGACTAAAGAGGTGGCTTCTGTGAGAAGCTGCCAGAAGCTTTCCCTATGTCAAATAGAGCCAATGCCAGCTGGCTTCAAGAGAGACCCACTACTAGTCAAGGCTGAGCCCATAAGCAATGGTGGTAGCATCTCTGGGATAACATAGTTAAGAAAGGGGAAAAAAGTTTAAAAAAACAACTGTGCAACTTCAGACAGAGAGGAGTGAGAACATGTGAGAGAAGCAGCTCTGCAGACATCAAGGTTAGTGCAGAAGAAGGGGAAAAGGTGTTCCAGGCACCAGAGCAGAGATTCCCCTGCTTCCCCTGGTGCAGACCATGCCATGCAGGCTGTGCCCCTGCAGGCCACAAAGGTTCCACAGTGGAACAGATATCCACCTGCAGCCCACGGAGGTCCAGGGTGGAGCAGATCTCCACCTTCAGCACATGGAGGACCCCATGCCGGAGCAAGGGAATGCCAAAGGAGCTGTGACCCCATGTGAAGCCCATGCTGGAGCAGGCTCCTGACAGGACCTGTGGCACATAGAGAGAGGAGCCCACACTGGAACAGGTTTGCTGCAGGACTTGTGACCCCACAGGGGACCCCACACTGGGGCAGTCTGTTTCTGAAGGACTGCACCCCGTGTCCACCCCTGTGGATACATTACTAAACAAAGGGGTGCACCTGAACTCCTATTTTTATCTTCAGTTTATCCTTTTTGCTAACTTTCTGTGTCTTCCTGCTCAGTCTGCTTCTGGATTGCTCCCTATTAGGTGCAGAAGAACTGCGGTGGCTTATCTGCAACTCTGACCAGCTGTAGAAAAGCTTCAGAATAGGAGCAAAATAGACACATATAGAGGAGTGTCAGTATGCTTGCCCCATCTCTTTGAAACTATCCAGAGAGCTAGAAATTACTAGTTTCCATCTTTTTAGACTTTTGGGGGGTTAAATGGAAAAAACTCCGCATCTATTATTTATCTCATGTCACTCTCCTCCATTGTCTACATTAAGTCTTGATGAAGCTTGATGGAATAGTAGTGCTGTTGCAAGAGGAGCACAGGCAGGGATATTCACTGCCGAAAAAATCCAGTCAATACCCTCTACCTGTCATTTCTACATCTTGTTTGTAAAGATCTTGGTCTACATCACAGAACTGAACGCATAAATTCTTCACCAGTGAAGCTGCTGCCAGCTCTGTCAACATGCTGCTCTGTTGGAGAGACTCAAAAAGTGCTTTTCTTTCCGTGGCATGTGCCCTTTATTAAGCCAGGAGGAGAAGATTTCCCAGTAGAGAGCATTTAGTGTCCATTTCCACCTTCCACAGACTTCCCTCTATAGCTGCTCTTGGTACACCTCTGCCTAGTAGTAGCTGGGAAAGGAAATGACCTGTCAGATTACTGAGTCCATTTCCTTGCAAGGGTAGGACAGAGTCCCATGGGAGGTAATGTATCAGATACTGAAGTGATTTCACACTTGATTTTAGCCAAGAAGTCAGACCTAATATTTATTGTACATGGCAGTTCTGTGAGTTGGGCTACTTAGCCACATTGCAGTAAATAGACAAAACCTGTGCGGTAAACACATGCTCATTGCCTTGTTTGGGACAATGGATCACACAGACCGACCCTAGTTGTAACAGCTTTGATTTTCAGGTAACTCAGGACCCTGGGAATCCAAACAAGGGCTCTCACAGAAGTATGGTTTCAAAAAGCTCCCAAAAGCATCAGTAGAGGGCCAAAGTTAAAACATCATGTGTGCACTGGAAAAAACGCTCTGAGCTTATAGTAGGTTAGACACCATTAACCATATACACAGGAACTTAATACCAGGCAAGGGGCATCCTCTATTAAATCCTAACATACTGTATTCAACAAAAAGCCCATTTAGAAATAAATTAACAGCAAAACGCAGTGAATTAAAAGTCACAATGGAGAAAAATAATTTAAGGAATGGAGTAACGAGAACAATTTTCAGCCATGAAATGTTTTTATCTTCTGATAACTTGCAAACGGTAAAGCCATGAATTTATGCATAAGATACAATACACAACAAAGAGATAATTCATATTCAAATCTCATGGTCCTCCATCACACATCCCTCTGTTTATATGTAGATAGTCTTATGAGAAAATGACACCAGGCACAACCAAAATTATGAGACAGCAAGTCAAGCCTGAAGATAATAATTACTTAGTTCACACAGGCACAGTGAAATTCTTCAGTTCACTGTCTTGGTGGCCTGCAGTGGCAAATGTATCATGTGAAAGTAGTAAATTATAAGGATATTCTTCCCTTTTTTCTTTTTTCTTTTTTTTCTGAAACACTTAATGAACTAATAACTGTTTGACATAAGCATGGCTGGTATTTAAGAGGCTGACTGAGAGCACCAAGAGTCCTAATCCATTCACATTTACACCAGCATAAGTCTTGACCGAGTCCATCGGATTTAGCTGTTACTCTAGATATCAGTGGCATAATGTGGGGAAAAAATGGACAAAGGGATCACATTTTGCTACAGGAATATATTTGCTTCCAAGAAACCACACACTATATAAACTGCAAGGAACACCCAGTGTCCTAGTTAAAGGTAATGTAGTAAAATAAAGCAATGAAAAATTAATCTAATCTTATAAAATAAAAACATTAGAAAAACTTATTTACAACATTTCCCCCTTGATAAAAGGGACTATTTATCATTTTGTCAAGATGCTTAGCTATTCAAGGTCTTCGTTAGACTAGCCTATTGAGATATATTTAGCAGTTTACACAATAAATGTCTTAGTTGTCTCTTCTTCCCGAGAAAAGTTTGACTATTTACAGTTTCATCAACACCCAGATTCTCCTTTTTTCCCCCCTCAAAACAGTCAACAGAGCAATTAATTATGACATTTCTCTCAAGATGACTACAGGTTGGAAAGCGTGCAAAGCGTCTGTTTAATGTAACGATACATTTAAACTTCCTAATTGCTAGAATCATGATATACAATAGTCTTTTCTCATAGAAATTGTGATTAAATAGTCATCAGGTGTCTAAGAATAAAGTACTTCTGGCACTTCTGTAAGAGAATTTTAACATCAAGAAGATTTTGTTCTAATGAGTCTTAAAGCAGCAACACGTTACTCTTAAGAAATGCCAATACATAATTCTGCCTCAAGATTTTTTAATATGAACGTTTGTATTCCTTCTCCAGAGTTATCTTTTTTTTTACTATTTTTCTCTAAAAGCACCTTTCTTTTCCAGTCTCCTAAGTCACTTATAAAATGATCATTCATGTATTTTATATTCCCACTAAAGCTGTACTAATATTTGTAATAATTTTCTCATTCTACTGGTCAAATTCACTGAAAATTGCTAGTTAGGATATACTGTATCCTGGTTCCTAAGTGTGATTTCACAATTTGCTCAAAATAAACCAAATGTCACTGACTTTTAAACCATCTGAGACTATCACAAGAAATGTGAGAGGACACTGAGAATAAATACTTCTTTCTGAAAGAATATAAAATAGAGCCTGTAAAATGGAAACCTGTGAGTTTCAGGGTTTCTGAGTCTGCTTGTGAACTAGACTAGACTAAATGTAGTAGATGAATACAAGCAAGTGACTGCTAAGACCATCTGCTGAGATGAGTTACAACAACAAAAAGAAATATTAGAAGATAATAAGGCGTATAAGATATAAAGTACAATTATATGAAAACACAGAAGCACAGACAATTCAAAAATTCTGGTGTCCTCAATGTAAAGGGGATGTGGAGCTGCTGGAGAGGGTCCAGAGGAGGGCCACGAGGATGATGGGAGGACTGGAGCACCTCCTGTGTGAAGACAGGCTGAGAAAGTTGGGGCTGTTCAGCCTGGAGAAGAGAAGGCTGCGTGGAGACCTCATAGCAGCCTTCCAATATCTGAAGGGGGCCTGCAGGGATGCTGGGGAGGGACTCTTCGTTGGGGACTCTAGTGGTAGGACAAGGGATAATGGCTTTAAACTTGAACAGGGGAGGTTTGGGTTAGATATAGGGAGGAGGTTCTTCACGGTGAGGGTGGTGAGGCGCTGG
>NW_009942517.1:14842-29482 GCF_000696875.1 Nestor notabilis | reverse complement strand
AGACAGCGCAGCGACAACCCCGTTGCGGTGCCGCGGGGAGCCGTGAGCCGGGCGCGCACGAAGAACCTCACGTACACGAACGCTTCGCATGTGCCAAAGTTTATTGTTTTTTTTCCAAAACTTGTTTCATCAAAGAATCGGATCTGAGCAGTCTTTAAAAAACAAACAGTTCGTGTATTAACAAATTGAGAAGTTCCACAATTAAAATACCGACACAGCCAGGCCTGTGCTTCGGCTTCGTTGTTAAAAAAATGAATTCATAGAACATAAACCCTCAAAATGGTTTCTGGTTTGTGGCGAGTGTATTTCCCACACATTCTGTGTTCTTATAAAATGAAGGAACCCATGTAAAGGAAGGGCTGTACAAGAGCACGTCTGAAAAAAAGCCCAAACAACCTAAATTATAGTAGCTCCTTTTAAATAAATATCCAATAAAAGGCACAAACCTGTTACGGGGAAAAACATAACGTACAAAACAAGACCTATTAAATAAATAATGGAAAGTGTGGGTTGGGGTGAGGGAAATCTGTTCCAGCACCTATTTTGTCATTGCTCCAAGACGAAATTCCAGCCAAACATTTGGTAACGGATTAAACTTAGTCACAAGGATACACGCTTGAGATACGCCGAAAGATCCCACGTTACAATTCCTGTTGTAACTGTACCAGTTACTACAATCTCTTTAAATAAATGGTTATGAGGATCTGCATAATGTAGCGATGCGGTAATGTGTACAGATCAATGACAAGATACATCTTCAGAGTAATAGCAACAGGTTTTCTATGCTCCTAGCTATCAGTAATGTATAAATGATAACATGTACAGTTTCCATTGCTCAAAAATATAATCTTTTAAATGGAAATAAATGACTGATACACAGTGCCTTTAGATGTTTTCCTTACGATACAAACTACCCCAAACAAAGTTTTGCTTTTTATGTACAAATTCAGCACCGATCCACAGCGCCTACTACTCTAATTGTAACCCCCCTCCCCGCCACACATCAAAAACCCAGATGTGGATACACCCTGTATTCAATCTTGTAGTACGAAGGGTTTTTTTGTTGGTTTCCATGTGTGGGTTTTTCCTTAAACAAAAGTCCATGTGTTATTTTCACCTACGAGTATTCCACCACTATGTGCACAGAACTGAGACTTCTCTAGTACATGAGTCCAAAGGTTAAAAAAAAAAATCGTAACTTCTTGGAGGCAAAGTCCAACTATACCCAGAGAACATTAGAAAACCCCAGTTACTTGAAAAGAGGTACGCATTCAAGTCCGACACACAACCAACCTCTCCAAATTCACCCAGGAGTTATGGTATATCCCACAAAACAGCCTCCCTGTAGCAGCAGCAAGTCCCAACAGTTAGGCTTGAATGACCCACTGAAGTACAAGAATGCAAAGCACAGCATACTTCACAAGTCTTCCTCCTTGTTCAGACAAACCCAGTGTGACATCTTAGTCAACAACTATCTGCTCTCTGAAGTATTCAGGACAGGATTCTGATCAAACCAGTTGGAAGGAAACAAAAGGGAAAGTCACATTTATATACATCTCTCTTCAGTGTTTTACTCATCACTATTTGCAACTCCTGTGGAACAACCTTTGTCTTCAAAGTGGTTTTTTTTGGAGAACAAGATCAGAGCCATGAAAGCCTTGACAGCATCCCAAGTCCTTGGGTTCTACTTCTAAAGTATGGATTATTTAAAAACACAGCACTCTGCCACTGTGTATGTTCCAATCTGTGCACAAAGAAGGGGTTGGCAAAAGCAGTCCTGTGCACCTCTGTGCAGAGAGAAGTGTCTCAATATTTTCTTCATAAGGATAAACCTGAAAGCCGTGGTTTGATGTATCAAACATTGTAAATGAGACTAAAAAGAAGGTAGCTTACAAAGTTTCTAGGATCTACTTTGTGGCTGTTTCTCCTTTTATAATACTAAACAAATTGGTATCAGACAGCTTTGCTACAAGAAAGCATACCAAAGAACCATTAAAAAATCCAGAGCAAATCAGAAGTGGTGCAAACTACACCTAGTACTAAATCTGAGCCATGTACATTCCAGATACTCAGAATGCTCTGCAACGAAGTTCTGTTTGCCAGGCATTTGTTTGCATATTTTATTAGAGTAACAGATTATTCCTTACGCAGCTCAGTAGGAGAGACCCAAGAGCTCCCAGCGCTGGGAACTGCCTCCTGGCAGCGCTCTCAGCTCTGCCAGTAATGCCCAGACATTGATTACTGCCTGTACTGCTCTAATTTGAACTCGAGACCTTTCAATGCTGAATAAATCAATGGAATTCACTATTTCTTAAATAAACACAACACAACGACCCACTCTAAACGGCATCTCCCCCCTCATCATGTGGAGGGTAACTAGAGGCACTGAAGAACTCATTGGCTTAAAACTGTACAACTGTTCAACCCAATAAAAGGTGGATTAAAGCTTGAAGCCCTTTTGTAATTCAAACTTGAACATCAAATTGCTACACACCAGTCTAAATTCTGGAAATAAAACCAAAAATCAAAGCACATTCAGAAACTCCTTGGTTTAAACCTCTTTAAGGTTGCGCTTCCCAGGAAGTTCATGGTTACAGATTACAAGGGTTGGGGGGTGGTTTTTTGTTTTGTTTCTTTTGAGTTGTTTGACTTGGCAAAAATATTTCCATAGGGTTAAAAAATACTACTTTTGTACTCTTTAGACAAAATTAAGCATTTAGGCAAAGGGAAGGCTTGTTCCTACTATGAGCAAAGTGTGGTATCTTAGAAGTTCTCTGCAGGACAATTTGACAAAATCCTCAGGCCTATTGTAGTGGGAGTCAGAGATAGTTCTGCAATTATAGTCCCCCCAGAGCTAAGAGACATGCTGCTCTGGAGGTCTATTCATTGCAACAATAGAAAACTATTATTTTTTTTGAAAACTCAGCTTTAATATTAATCATTAGTAGAAGTCATTTTACAGGAGAGCTTTTCGTTGAATTCTGCCACAAAACTTGCGGAAGAAAGGTTGCTCCCAACTCCTTTTACTTGTTATTAACTACTTCTTTTTTTCAGTTTTTAAAGGTATCATTTTTTATCAGACATTGGAAGTAAAAGATAAGGCATTTTCACAGCCAACTGCAGTTCTGGAGGAAGATTGGTAACTACAAGAAACATGCCGGAGGTCTGTACACATCGTGACGAGCGTACTTCATAAATTACTTGATTTAAAAGATTTTCCTCTCAAAGAGAGTCTGGATTTCTTAACAGAGCATTTTAACCTTGAAATTACTACAGAAGAAAAAGATTACTGCAGCATAAAGAAAAGATTATCTAAAAGTTTGCACATATTTACATGTTTAAAAATAATTACTTTTATATGGTTTACAACTAGGTTCTTATTTCAGAAAAGCAGCACAAGCTATTCCCTACAGCTGGGCAATTCCCACAGAGGTGCCAGTTCACAAGTGTCAGCACTATTGCAAGGTTTGCTTCTTTTGACCAAATGGAGCTTGTACAAAAATTGGATCTCTTGCCTCTTCTGCACTTAGATTTTCAAATTGCTCCCATCTGCTGCTCTTGGGGACCTGACATTCACTGGCTCCCAAAGCTGCTCTTCCTTGAGCTGTGACAGACACTATCTGAAGAGAAGATACTCGATGGAAGAGCAGCTACTGCCACTGGCCGGAGGCTGCACGTGCTGTTCCATAACACACTTGTTTCCCCTGCTCCATCACAGGCTTTCAGCCCATCACATACCAACGGAGCAATCTATTATTTTTAACATATATATAAGGTAATATGTATATATCTTGTTGATTCACAGCATTTCAAACTCACATTATAAAGTTCGCAAATTACTATAAGCTATTCTAATGTGAAAAAGCTGTCTGATTTCACACAATATTGGCCTATGATAATGCAAGCATTACTCTATCAGAGTACTTATGAGAGCACATAAAAATTTTATTGCTCAACTTCATTTGTGTTGTGTCTTGGTTACAACAGCCACAGAATTTTTATGGAGAAAATAAATAGCTTTGATGTCCTCTGTTAACTTCCTACGGCAATCCACTGATGAATAAGGTTGTAGAGCAATCATGAAACCCCTCGTCTCAGCTCTGAGGATGATAATCCAGCTTGAACCTTCTGAGTCAACCTCAATAAAATACAGTTTTCTGCTGAGCAGTTTGAAGGGGGGAAAAAAAGGTTCAGTGAACAAACATGACTTCACACTGCAGTGACTGTTATAAACAAGGATCTTGAAAGCATTGCAATTCAAAATAATATTGTATTATACAGGGAAGAAACAGTTGCCCTGTTCAGGAATACATCATGGAAAGATCAAAATTCAGTCTTGTCTTGTTTTACCAGTATTTGGTTGTTCTCACATCTTGCTGCTTTGGCGGCTCTACATAAACTGTATCTGTGAAGTAGAGATTTCATATTAATGCCACTTAGATAGCACATGGTTCCACAATAGTTTAACTATGCAACTATTCAACTACCTTCTTACTTGCAAGGAAAGACTACAGGTTTTGGACTTTAAAAAAATCCCCAAAGAACATTAAGACGAACATATTTGGAGTACACAGTTTCTTCAACTTGAATCATCTTGTCCATGTCTTTTTCACTTCGTTTCCTTCAGGAAGCTTTCACCACCTCTCAGTGTGACTAAACCAAGCATCCAGCTTACACCACAGGAAACCTAAATTCTACATATCTTCACCACTGCCATTTTCTTAATATTGAAACAGTGAGGAGTTAGCCACTAGATCTGATTTTTACTTTCTTCCTACATTTGCATGCTCTCACTGTCTGAATTTGCTTCCTTGCCAGCAAAAGCTGTTGCCCTTGACTGAGGAGCCCCACACTTTCAAACGCAGAAATATATTAGCTGCCCTTCATGAAGCATTTGCTTGGTTTTACCAAGACTAAAGTTTCAATGTGGTCTCCAGATTAAAGAAAACACTTCACCTGAGTTTCAGAAACAGGTGCAAAAGGATTTGTTGGCCTTAGACCAGGCTGTGTATACATCATTGTCTGGGGTGCCATCAAAGGAGCAGCTCCAACCTGAGGAGGTACCTGTTAGAAAAAGAACAAAACCCCCACAAAACAGATACATAAAATTCAAACTAATTCTAATAGGTCTTTTTGCATTACAAGTACAGTAGGAAACAAGCATAGAGACACACACACCTGTAGTAAAGACAGAGCTTTTAAAAACTGTGCTGTAGAAAATTTGGAGCAAACTTTTCCAATGCACAGCCTGAAAAAGCCATCAGGTCTCACACACTATAGATCTTATGAAGCAATACATGTAAGTTACAGAATGATTTCAGCCTAATAATCCAGTCATGAAACCCACTGGAGGAGGCAATCCCATTTCTTACCATTCCGTATACAGGCACTTGAGGTGTGGTCAGTGGGTATGTAATAGGAGCAGGTACCTTTAATCAAGAATATGTTCATGTTAGATAAGCTCATGCATACCAGTAACACATAACAAAACTGTGAAAAACATCTATTTTTCAATACTTAAAATAACCAAGGTATTTACAAGAAATTGACTTACATATCCAGGATAGTGTACTCCATTCTGGCACAGCAAAAGGAGTAAGGACAGAAAATTATTTAAGAGGATTTTGAACTGGCAATTCTAACCAAGGGATGGATTCAAGCCCAGTACCAGAACTGTCTGTAACTACGCTCAACTCATTTGTTAAAATAAAGCAGGAGGGAAAAAAGTGCAAGGACAGCAACATCAGTAACTATGCCTGTTAACTTGGATACGCTCCCTGCCTAAAAAGCTATCACTAGTAAAAATTATGGCAAAACTAGATTTTTTACCAGACCCAGCCACATTTGAGTATATTGCTTGCACAAATATTGTGTGAGAAGCTTTTGGAGGGTGTGGAATACTCGTTCTGCCTCCCTTTATGTGAGAGAAGGGCAGAGGAACAAGGAAGCCAGTGACCATTCAGCTTAAGAAACAAAGAGCAATGGATGTTTAGTCAGGTCAATGTTGCTGACACGCTGGTTTCTGATGTCTGCAATATAACACAATATGAAAAATGAAGAGCATCTTAAGCTGGTGATAGCTTGTATCAGGTTATGTTCACAGGCACAGTGATGCATCATGCGGTGTTAAGTAGTGCTCATTGTATCAAAAATGGAGTGTTGGTTAAAATGCTTCTCTATGAAAGAGTATGCAGAGTATACATGAATTGAAGGGCTGGTACTCTGAATGCCACAGACCAAGCGAGGACAGTTAGAACTTTACCATCAGTGCCCTAGTATTGGGAAGATGCTCACAGCTGACATAGTTCTTTGCATCATGAATTGTTGCAATTCCAAGCAAATGAGTGAGCACTTAAATGCTTAGACCAGGAAGTATTAAGCATGAACACATGAAATAAAACCACAAACCCCAAATCCACAGTGATCCATGTGTGCTCAGGTGCTCTATCCTCCAAAAATAAAAACACATCCATGCTCTAACAGGTTTGAGAGCACCAAGAGGGGATATAAAGGTTTTAATGTCTCACAAGTCCCACGTAAGTGCTATACAGCTGAGACATCCTCTCATCTGAATCTGATTTTTGTTTGAGACCAATACTGGATTTAATATTCTGTTCAACTCTGATAATTCTGAATGAGCATACCCACACAAGAGGAGGAAAATAGGCATTACAAGCAAAGCTATGATTACTGGAAAATAAAGTCAGACACACAGCAGTCCAAAACTCGAGTAGTAATTACCCTGGCTGTCCCTCTAAGGCAGCTGTATTTCTGAAGTGCTTTGTATTTGTATGAATACTTGAAAAAAAAAAATCTTTTAAAAGCATAGGAAGAGTCAGTTGCTACAAATATCTCTGAGAAATAAAAATTCTTCATTTAAGTAACTATAAACTTCCACTTAGTATTTTGTACTGTGTTAAAAATAGGAAGTTGCTGCTGAGCACTACCAAAAGGCCAAAGTGCTGCTTGACCTGATAATTAAGGGTTGCAGCAGTGTTTCATGTGATAAAATTGAAATAGGAGTCAAAAGTGGAAAGAACAGCAGTTTTGCCCTTGAAATACATTTTTAAGGCTCTTAAAGGTTCATATGTGTGGCAGGGAGGGGAGGGAGGATCAGAGCATCTCAAACATGCACATGAGAAATTTTCTCATTTGAGGTCGTTTGTTTCAATTCTTATGAACTTATAAACTGAGATACATCCCAAGTGAAAGGCTGATTATTTAGGTCTTTAATACATAAGTTCTACACTGAGGGGAAATAAAATATACTAAAATCTTTACATTACTTGGTTTGAGAAGCAATCCTACAAGCTTTCCCCACTGCCCCCACTCTTGTCCCAAACAGCCTTTGCTATACTTTTTAAGTTAATGCAAGCAGGGAATTAGCATTTGCTAGAACAAAGAGTGATATCAACAGTAGGTAAGTTACCATATGTGGAATAGTGGGTAAGGGAGTAGGGCGGCTCCACGTGGTCGATGTGCTTGGTTTTGCTTGCCAGTTTGTTCCACCAGTAAGTTTTTTCTCTGTAGGCTGGGTCCACTGCATATCTGATCTAAAATGAAAGTGTCCTATTAGTTTTCAGAGTCAGCAACCAGAGTAACAACAACATAATGGAAAACCAAAACATGCCTTAATACAGGTACACAGCTGAAATCTCTGGGTAGAAGAAACACTCAGGATTTCAGTAACCACTTACTGTTCAAGTATGATGTCTGGAGGTTCTGTTTTATGTTAAAAGTAAACTATTGTTACTGCACTGTACAGCATAATGATTAACTGAAGTTTTATATAATGCAGGATCTTCTATGGTGCTTCATAAAAATACTTAAAGATACAGCATTTGAAATACTAAATGAATTGCACTACTTCCAAGTTAAGGTTGACCATGTGAGGGTAACTGAGCACAAACTCACTGTTCTGTTGCTGTTCTGAGTACCAGATTACTTTCAAGAGTTGAGACTCTTGCCATGTTAGTGCTGGTAAACTGCCAGAGACTACCAAATACTCATGTGAGAACATTATAAGTACATATATGCACTTACTTTTTGGGTGGAGTTCCTCCAAAGCCAAGATCTAGGGGGAGAGGGAAGGGAGAAAAGAAACAGACAAAATCTTTAAGTTTTGGGGGTTTTTTTGGGTGGGGGGAAGCTTGTTTTGTTTCCAGTAACAAATGGGAAAGTTAGATTTAAAAGCTTCACACTTACTTCCCACTAGATTAGCAAGTGAAGAATCCAGGTCATTTGCCAAAATTTTTCCATTTTGCTGGCTGGCTGAAGTGGCTCTTTGACCCTGTGGTGGTACTGTGGGTTGCAATACATCATCTAGACAGGTAAAACCTAAAGAAAGAACAAGAAAGCAACTATTAACAAAACAGTTCCACTGCATTTAATAAAAGACATCCATAAGCCAGGGAGGTGGTTTCTTTATAGAACACAAAGTAGTTTGACTATTTGTAAGTGTAAGTTCAACATGCTGGAAGTGTTTAACACTTGGACAGAAGCACAGATTAACCTCTGGGGTTCTTCATGCAATCCTATACTGTAGCCACTGATCAGTAGCATCTTTAATTTTATTCAGCAGTAACTAACAATATTTTTAAATTAAGATAATGTCCTCAAACTGAAGAGGGAAGGTTGTTAAAGATAGCTTCTAAATGTTCTTGTTAAAGTATATCAGTAATTTCATGATACTGCTAGTATCCTGAATGCACACAAGAGCTCATTTGCTGTATGTTCATAAGGATTTTGAATACAGAGCAAAATAGCACCAAGAGAAAGATCATAACTCAGCTATGCTTCAAGCAGCACGTTTTTATAAGTTCCTTTCTGTAAGTACAATGCCTCTTAATGAAGTTAGAGGAAACTCATTATCCTGTATCAAAACACTGAAGTCATAGGCACTGAAAACAGACTAACATAAGCTTACCAGTTAAGAAATATCCAATGGGCCACATTCAAAAGTTCATTCCCCAGAAGAAGAGAAGAAACAGTTATTACAGTATACACGATTACTCAAAGCTAATTTTAACATGACTATCAGCTCAATTGTAATTATCTTATCAGCCCTTTAATCACCTTGCAAACCTACTATGTTATGAAAATTGGAGCGAGCCCAGAAGAGGCCATGAAGATGCTCAGAGGGTTGTAGCACCTCTCCTATGAAGACGGGCTGAGAGAGTTGGGCTGGTTCAGCCTGGAGAGGAGAAGGCTCCAGGGAGAGCTTAGAGCAGCTCCAGTGTCTAAAGGGGCTGACAAGAAAGCTGGAGAGGGGCTTTTGACAACGTCCTGTAGTGACAGGACAAGGGGGAGTGGTTTTAACCTGACAGAGGGGAGACTTAGATTAGGAAGGTGCTGGCACAGGGTGCCCAGAGAAGCTGTGACTGCCCCATCCCTGGCAGTGTTCAAGGCCAGGCTGGACACAGGGGCTTGGAGCAACCTGCTCTAGTGGAAGGTGTCCATGCCCATGCCCATGCCAGGGGGTTGGAACTAGATAAGCTTTAAGATCCTTTCCAACCCAAACCATTCTGCAATCCTAAATTTAAACTGCAACAGCAATTATGCTAAACTGTTAAGCAAGCATTGCCTGTAGGGTATAAATTAGTCATAAGCTGGTTTTTACCACTTGTAGTCCTGTGCTCTGGTGCTGTAGATTTTCCTCCAAAACCAGCATCGAAGTCCACATTAATTGTTGAAGAGGTGGTATTTGGAGGAGCTGAATGCAGAGGAAAACCTGGAAAAAAATGGTTAGAGTGTTCAAATAAAGCCATGGAGTAATGCCACTCATCACAGTCAAACTAGAAAGTTAAAAAACATCAAATTACCATCAACAGTCAGAGGATGATACACAGAAGCATATGTAGGTGTTTGACCACTAAAGTCATCTTTGTAAAAAGAGAGAAGAAAATCAGATCAGTTTGAAGGAGAAAAAGAAAGAAGAGAAACAAAAATTAAGTCTGCAGTTAATAATTTTTAGTAGCAAAAAGAGGATTTGTTTTTTATGGAACAGATTTGAAAAGCTCAAGTGGCTCCTGCATTCCCCATTACTAAACAGTAGGAGGCTGCAGTTCAAAAGGAATCAGCAACAATTCCAGCAACTTTACAAGTCTTAGGATATCTATGCTGGGCAAGCTGAACACAATAAGGAGCTGTTTCAACCTTAGAAATAAAAATTTATGGAAACATATCTTTTACTACATCTGGAAATAATGCACCATTTTCACTTTTTAGTAAAAGTGAAGATTGGCCCAAACCACAGAAAGATTACAGGGCCCAGTTTATTACTGTTATCATCTCCAGTTGCAAAGAAATGACATGGGTTTTGTTGGGTTGGATTTTTACCACTAAACAGTTCCACCGTTTGTTTGGAGGAAAAAGCAGAATTGATGAAAGGGGTGGTAGATTTTACAGCTTCTTCAACTGGCTTCATGTCAAAGATGTCCAGATGAGGTGGAGAACCAACACAACCATTTGAGGACGAGAAAGGACCTTTCAGATGCAGAAGTGAAGGAAAGAATAGAGAGTATAAACAATGGAAAAGAAAAACAGACTGAAATGATTGAATATGAAAACCTCTAGACAAAGTCAAACCCTAAATATTCCACCTAGTGATCTGAGCATTAAAAGATACAAATTCTTAGTTTCAAATAAAAACACAACAGCTCTATTTAGGGAAAATAGTCATAGTATTGCCATTGGATGGGAGGGGGAGAACAACAGAACATTTATCAATCAAAAAAGTTAGATACTACATTTCTGGCTTCAAGAATCTTCCTTTTAAATAGCACATAAAGGTAATCAATTCTACCTATTAAAACAGCAACACTTACAATAGTGTTAACATTGCCTTATTTCAGCATTTAATACATTTCTTTGATATCTATCCATATTATACTTTGGAAGGATTGTTGAGAGTATAGAGAATTTTGTGCACAAGAAACTGGGAAGAACAGCTATGTTATAAGAACTTTGAAGTCACCACACCTTCTAAATGAAAAGTATATTAAATATCAGTTAATGGAATGGATATACTAGTCCAGCATCTTTTCGGTTACATCTGGTTAGTTTGTATTGCCCAGCCTTTTCACACTTTAATTTTTAGTTACATTTCTTCTATCTGTTCCCTTTTTATTGAACATCTTCTTCATTTCATCTACTGCACATTGACACTACTTCTATTTGTTAAAAAAAGGTAACTTTTGTGTAACAGTTCACCAAAGCTTTCAGCCGATTTATATTCTGTCAAGGACAGAAATGTTTGGATGCAAAGTAATTAAGGCTTAAAATGTACATTCAACTAAATATGAATCTGTATTTTATTCTTGTATTCCAAGAATTCACCCATTGTTTAGTCAAATCCTGGTACCAGCTCACCTCCCCAAGCACTGCTTGCTAATGTGAGTATAGCTGGGGTACTCTGCACAGTTGGAACAAACGCAGGCTGAAGATCAAAGAGGTCACTAGAAAGGTTGGGCATGCTGAATAAGAAAAGAGAGAGAGAAACATTAAGATGTGTAGTAGGCATT
Organism: Nestor notabilis; assembly: GCF_000696875.1. NCBI lineage: Eukaryota > Metazoa > Chordata > Aves > Psittaciformes > Psittacidae > Nestor > Nestor notabilis. Next base: position 17,960 of record NW_009942517.1, on the reverse strand, counting down.
GTATTCCTGTGTTATACGAACATTCACACCCATCTGACTTTCTCTTGTTTACTAATAGTCCACCCATAATAGCAGTAAAAACCAAAACTAGTAATTAAGTACTTATTATTGACTGTAACCAAAATTTCTGTGAATACACCAGGAAAGCCTCAGCAAAACATTATTCTGGAGAAGTACTTGAGAAGCAATCAGGATTGTGCTTTGCAGCTGATTGTGGAGCTACAGGCCAATGCAGTGATTTCTGCTTGCTTCAGAAAGCAAAGTATCTCTCACCTATTTGTTGTGGGTGCTGGTACTGCAAAGAGGTCAACATCTACAGTGGTATTCACACTTTTTCCTGATAAGGTGCTTGGGGATGCTGATATGGAAGTGGAATTTGATACTACGGAAATCTCTCTTAATCGCTGCTCCTGAAAGATGAGATACACAGTTTGCATTTTTGGCAGGAAAGTGGAGAGAGAATCTTCCATAGACCTCCATAACTCCAGAGACAAAACTCAACTCGGCATTACCATTAAACTTTGCTTTCACACTCCAAATATTTCTGAGGCTCTCACAACATGGCCTCCAGATGACATGAGCAGAGTTACTTCATTGCTTCAGCATGTCTAGAGATATTAAGGCAACACAAGAAAAATTCCCAACTGCCCCACTTGTGTATGTCTGGGACACAGTAGAACTACAGACTTAGCTTTCAACAAGAGAAGCATTTTTTCTCCTTTGAGATTTTATACTGTGTATGTTCTCAGGAAACAGTGTTATAAACAGATTGAAAGAACCAGAAGGACCAGGATTCAGGCCTTAGAGAGAGATATCTCACTAGAAAGTGAGAGATCAAACTCACTTTCAAACAAAAGCACACTGAGGAACCAAGGGAGAACACAATCCAAATGTTACATGTTACAAACCACTTCAAATATGTTCTTAGTCAAAGTCTATGAATTATACCTACATACGTATGACTTCAAACAGTTTTCAAAATAAACTATAGAATTATAAACAAGAGCAGTTAAATGTGGGCAGAACTATAATATATAACCTCCTTATGTGCAACATGACTGAAGCATCACACTAAAGCCATATTCCATACACCATGGGGACAAGTAACTCCCTCCTACCAATAATCAGACTTACAATAGCAATGCTGTATGTTCAGCTGCTAAAAATGTAACCTAGAATTGTTGTACACTCATTTTGTGAATCTTTGAGATAAATAACAACCTCCTGAAAGGAAGAATATAAATGATTCATATTAGCAGTCTTCTATTCAAGTCATACTCCTGGTAAAAGGGTCACCAGCAGCCATTACACCTACATCCTACAGAATCATGCCTTGGTCTCTCAAGATGAGAGGTTCCACCTCCTCAGTTTTAAGCCAATCTTAGTTTCCATCCCCAATAAATCTCAGAATACAAACTTGTAAAGAATATAGTACCTTAAGTGCCTGCAGTCTGGCTTGTTCCTCCTCCAATGCCTGCTGTTTTTCTTTCTCATCCATCCTGCTAAACGACATTCCTGTACAGGCAAGTGTGGAAACAGCCCTGGATAGGGCAGTAGCTCTAAAAACAGTAATAATTTTAAAAAAGTTTTATTAAGAAACAGTCAGGTATACATCACTTACAGTTTAACCATCAAGTGCTTTAGTCATGTGTCACTCCCGTCTTTCTGTAACAGAGTAAGGGAAGAAAAGCAGACACCCCAATAATGGAGTTTGGTGAAAAAGCAGTGTGAGTACACAGGATTACTTCCTCAGGTTTCAGCAGGTAGGAACTGGAAGGTGCAAAACATACCAGCTGTCTTTTTTCTTTAAGGTCATACACATTAGACTGGAATTCTATTCTATTCCATTCAAGTGGCAGAGGCACAGAAAGCTTGTTTGTACATACTATACATATCGCAGTGAACAAAGCAAAGTTACCCCCTATATAGTATAGTTTTTAGTAGAATATTGTGTAGTAAATCCTCAGATACTTGCAAAAACAAACAAAAAAAGCCTTGAGGAGCAAGACAGCAGCTCAGGAATGCAGCTTACACTGATACATTTATCAACATCTACCATGTTTTTGTGGAAGAATGCCTATGCCAAAAGATTTCTCTCACTTTTCCATCAGAAGTACTGTTCACACATATTGATACTGTACTTGACAGAAAAAAAACCCAACCCAGAATTCCTGTCACCACAAAGCATTTCAGCTAATTTGGCTGTTCTGAGAAGGGATCAAAGAACTTCTATGAGAAGATTAAGGTAAATTCTCAGTCTGAGAGGTGGACAATGGACAAAGAAGATAAATATCATCCTATCTTGGGTAAAAAGAGCCCCAAAACCCAAACACCTTAATAGTCTTGTAAGACAAAGGACTTCCAATAAGTAAAAGCTAAAAACAGTGATCTACAAAGTCTCAGCTCAGTGGTTTATTACAGCATAAGAAGTCTGTCAGCAACACAGGCAGATCGACCTAGATTTCAAATGTAACTAAACTATCAGACCATTACTCACTAGCTGCTTCACTTACACTTTTAGGAAGATATATTTGGAAATGAATAAAATTTGGGAACACCATATGACTGAATCCTGCCTGAAAATTCTTAGCATGAAGATGACAAATCCTAAGTATGGGCAATCACTGTAATTCATTAGCTGCTCACCTGATGGCAGCGGAGACTTCTTTTGTTTTCTTTCCCTCCACAGAAGCCAAATGCTGTTCCAGTGCTTCCAGCAAGCTGCTTGGTGCCTAGGAAAAGTATTGATAAAACGGAAGTTAAAGTATTTATAAAACACTGCTTCTAGACAACACATCATTGTTTAGTACACAGATTGGTTTCCTCATCCACTAAAACCAAACAGAATCTCACACATCAGTAATTGTGCCATCCTGCACATCAGTTGTGGTTCTTTAAAAGGAGTGGCACAGAGACATGAAGTGAGGATTCCCCCAGAGTAGGTCTGCATCTGTGCACATAAGTTGCATTCCTGGTTTTGGCAACGGTACTTGCAATGTTAATAGTTTGCAAAAGGCACTGCATGACACAGTTAGATAGACAATCTTCAGAAAGGAGACTATACCCTAACTCCAGAAATTTTCTTCCTATTGTTTTGTGTTTGGTTTCCGCCCCCTCC
>NW_009942517.1:0-14832 GCF_000696875.1 Nestor notabilis | reverse complement strand
CACCCTAAAACTTCTCTGCATGGAAAAGCATATTCTCTACTTACTGTTTCTAAAACCCTCTAAACAACCCCTCGACCATAAAACCTAAAGCCAACCAATGAGTAGCCTCTGAACTCTCTCATTGCTGCAGACATCCAACAGCATCAGAGATGAAATTCTTAGCAGTTTTACGTCAGGGAAGATGCCTGGGGTAACCCAGATACTATGACTTGAAAAATGCTGTATTTTATGACTCAGCCTCCCTTCCCCCACCCAAAGACATCTGACAGACTGACAATCATACAGAGGAAAACGACCCAGTTACGTTCATGAAACACAGTAACAGCTATAAATGGAAAGTCAGCAACATCAGTGTGAAACAGGGCACCTACAAAGGGAAATATTTTCTGTATAGGAACTGGCAAAAGTGGCAGTAGTGTGAACTTAGTATCAAGGAAGGAAAACAGCTGTACAGCAGCAGTAATAATAAACCTCTAAAGAGATAAAACCATTGTTGTCCAGAACAATTTAATGAAATATGCATATCCCAAAAAGGAATCATCACCAGAAGCATAAACAAAGTATTAGGAGATAAATATGGTAGACCAGAGTAGAAACAAAGACATGATCCTGTCAGAACCTATTTCAGAAACGTAAGCACACAGCAAATTAAATTTCTGTGAAAGCCTGGTATTAGATTTCATCAAGTTCTTTTAATGTGGCACTAAATGGATGTGCAATTATTCAACTCTTACTAAATGCCATGAAATTTACTATAGAAGTGGAGTGCTTAACAGTGGCACCGGAGCTGTGGAATACACAGGATGCTGACATGTACCACCACGGTTCAGAGCTGACTTTCACATCTAAGTGCACTTACAACAAAATAGCTGAGCTATTAAATGAAGGAAAATGTTGCAAGAAAGTAGCTATAAAGGGGTTTGCTCACTGAAAGTTTCAGATATATAAGCACCAAAATGAAGTTTCAAGTAAGAAAGAAAAAAAATGCTTTGAAGAGCCTTATGATGACCCAAGTAACTGGACAAGTGCACACAAACCCAGTGAATTACCACTTCAGACCTGAATATAATTTGATTAGCATAGTACAGACCAAATGAATATTGCAATAATAGTCAAAGAGTAAGATGCTAAGATCAAACACCAACAGAAAACATCAAACTACTGTTTCGATTCACTACCTGCTCTTACCCTGCTGGTTATAGTTGTATTTCTTTCCTAGAACAAAGGCCTAGAAGTTCTTAAAGGGGTTAATATTAATTGCTAGGAGCAAGCATTAGAGATTTGTATTTTAAACAGGTATGATTTCAGATGGAACAGTAGGCAGTAACGAACAACACTGACAATGGAAGCTTGTGGTTTAGATTTGACTTCCATATTAAAAAGACACTGATGAAGTTTAAGCAAATCTTCACAGTAGATAAATTTTTACACATGAAATTTAATTTGTGAGGTAGTGTAGGATTAGATGTGACTGTTCAAAAGTTCACGTTAGATTTTAACTGTTTCACACTGGCTCCACTTGAACAGCCTGAGTCCTCTAAACCTCTAAGGCACTCCAGTTTATTGCCCAAGTCTCCTGACAGACTGCCATTTATTCTACCCATCAGGTTACTCTGCGCTACAGAAAGAACACCAAATACCTCTGTCCTGTTGGGTTGGTCCTAGGTTAGAAATACAATGCCCCTATGAACTGAAGGAACTTGCAAAGAAGCTGTTGGGTTAATCAATATGATATGTAAACTGACCTGAGTAAGATCTGGAATGTCTCCCTGATCAATTCCAACTTGCTGGGTTTACAAGGGGGAAAGAAAAAAAAAAAAAAAAAAGAAAAGAAAAAAGTACATTACTACGTGCAGTGGCAATGAAAATAAAACCAGTGATGTCTGAATGTTACCTAGAAACTAACATATTAAAAAGGGATATTAATAACTTTACGAACTGGCACGAGTTTCTCTGAAACTTAGCAATCACAAGTGCATTAAATTGCATCTCAAAGCAAACCCAACTTTTCATCCAGCCTAACTTTCACATAGAAAAGCTTACTGGGAGCCTTAGAAACACCTGCACTGCTTACTAGAATTACATCTCCATTGTTAGCACTTACAGTAAAGGAGAGCACTGTGAAAAGACTGTAACATTCAGTTCATACATTTTGGACCATTTGTGCAATTTACAAAAACACTTCAGAAAATTTACTCTGTTGTCTGGCTAATGAAAAGGATATCCAAAAATCTCACTTCATGTTAATGAGTGTATATAATCTTTAAAGTAGTTAATCTGTAAAATGCTTCCTTGCATAGCAAAGTTCAGCAGATATTAATCTGTTTGTGAAACTGGGTCTTATGAATATAGACTACTGTACCAGGACAGACAGCAAAACAACATCCTTTCCACAGACACAGATTTATTTACCTCTGCTACTTTGAGGAATTCTGACAATTTGGTCATTCTGGCTAGAAATTTTTTGTATATATCCAAGCCTTCTTTGCACTGGTTCTTCTTCATATCAAAGTATCTTTCTGAGGATGCAAATAAAACTCATGTAAGATAACACCCTCCCCAGCAAAAAGCCAAGACAATATTATAAAAGTAAATTCAAGACAAGCTTCAGACAGGAATAACTCAAAGCTATCCAGATTTTAAAGTTTATATGAATACCTGACACCTTTTGTAATAAGTCAATCAAAAGAAAACACTGGTTTTTCTATTTTGGTACACCAGAATATAACACAAAGCTTTATTAAGCATGAATGTGAATCACTGCATTTGTTAAATTAGGTATGTAGGGGGATATTTTCAAGAGGTCAGCTTATTAACTGGCAGTGAGGCAAATTACTTTAGCAATTGAAAATTATTCCTGGAATATATTTATATTTGTAGACCCTGTATCATTATACTGTGATGTTTGTAAATAGCTCAATATCCAAAAGACATCAGAACTGCTACTGAAGTGGTACAAATAATGAACTGACCACCCAGAAGGAGGATCAACCACATCCTTCACTGATCAACCACATCCTTCACTTTTTACGGTTTTGCCCTATATTCTTACAGATACTTCATTGAGTAAGAACTAGTGCATTAACAGAACAAACTAAGATGTTTTCATCCAAAATTTGCTTAAGTAGTCATTATAAGGTTTTGCTAAGAGCTTACTGCTCTTGAACAAAAAATCCTACATGTCATCTACTAGGCTCATGTAGGCTCAGGTACCAGGTAAAGGTGAATAGTCAAGCTATAAACTATGGGAAAACAGAAGTCAGTCATACTGTGACTGGACTGAACACTCAAAATACCAGGTATCTCACTAATACTTTTACAGCCCAAATACAAAGGTTATCCACTGCACATATGGTATCTTTGTTTTAGTCTCACCCTCTCCTCTCAAATTCTGTTTCATGATGTATTCTTCTAGGCAGAAGCATATGTTTAAGCCTACGCTAGTTGCCACTGAAACTAAGACAGGCTTAATTCACTAGTAATGGAGCAGAGACAATTTATTATGAAACTGCAGTCAGAAATTGTCTATATTCTTTATTTCTCTTAGTATCTTACACAAAAGTTCAAAAGCTAAAAAAATTCTCACATACCTAAAAGATTAATAATCCCCTCATTGTATGCTGCAAAAAGTCTAATGGAATCTTTAAAGAGGAGCATAAAGGCAGCATTTATAACACCATTTGTTAGTTCATTTGGATTTGCCTGTGTAGAAAGCAATGAGAAAGTAAATTAGTATTTAATAATATAATGAAACTCTCACTTCAAAATGAGAGTGTTACTTAACACTGGGCTTCAAAGTACTTACATCAAAATCAAGGAGTGCATCAAGCTGGTTCTGTATGATTGGAAGGGTTTTCAGAAGCTTTTCAGCGTTCATGGTTCTCATCACTCCATCTATCCTACACAGTAGCAGACACATATTTACAAGTTACCGAGAGACCTCAGCTGTTTCAACACTATACTGCTTCGAAGGGCCAAAAGGAACACAAATCTACACTAACCTCAACAATTACTGCCATTTCCCTCCCCACCATACAGAAAACAAACAAAAAAAGCAGTAACAGTCTTACCCTCTTTTCATTTTGGTGAAGTCAACTGCTACAAGTCTATATGAAAGTGCTTTTTCATTCAAGTATCTGCTGTATCGCCTAATGAAGGTAGACATATCATAGCCTGAAAATTAAGCATTTGTAAGTTAGACGTTTTGAGGAGGTACAGGTTTTTTAAAGCTCTTTTCAAGAACTATTCTTTTACGAGCCCATTTTTCATCAACTTGCATAAAAACCTCCTCAGAGACACTTCCCAGAGTCTTGAGATTCACTGTTTTTCACCTTGAGATGTGATGTTACAGTTTCTTCCCAACTTGCTAACATTAGGCAAGTATTCATTGCAATTATGAAAATCAACACCTAAACACATTAAAGTATTAGGCAAGAACCAAGTAACTCTTATTAAGGTATTCTTAAAATTAGTCTAAAAATGCATTCCTACTAAAATATTGAAGACTTTGGAAACTTACCTGCAATGCCTCAAAAAACACAAAGACCCAGAAATGTTTTCTACAATTGGCAAGTAATTCTCAGAGATTGGAAGGGGTTTATACAGCTCATCTTTGTTACCATTATCCTGGAGTGCACCGACACAGAGCAAAAAAGCAGTAGAGTTACCTCCTTCAGTGAAAGGTCCTTACCCTGCATGGCACTTTTGTCCAGGTAGTTATTTAAATTGAACAAAGTGTTTCGGGATGCAAGATACTGGATAAAGCGCTGTTGGTGAAGAAGAAGTTGAGAGTATCATTGTTGTGAGAGTCAAAACATTTAAGCATATTACAAGAAAGCTACACTTGCCTTCTAACTGTTTCTAGTAACCTCTATCAACAACAGAAATCAGTTAAAAGGGAAAAAGTTAAAGGAAAAGTAGAAACTACTGATTAGTAAAGCCTGTGAAATCCAAAACTCTGTTTGGCAAAAATATAAAATTAAATAAAAAGACATAATTTCCCCAGGAATAAAAAACTAACAATCCTAGAGGAGGCTGCTTAGGTTAAATCTGTAGTTTAGAATAGATGAGCTGGAAAACACAAACCAAAAATACCACTTGCATTATCCAAGCTCCCACAGCTCTCAAAGCTCTGGGGCTGCTGTGGAAATGGGAAACAGGCTCAGTTACAAAGTTTAAAAGTAACAATATGCTCCTGGAACTGTGGTGAGCAGCAGCAGCACTGGGGTTATAGTTATACATCGTAATGCACTGATCCGACTAACACCAAAGTTAAGTTTTGACAAGTAATAGCTGGCTCCATAATAAGACAATTGGAAGAGACAAACACATCCAGATAGCAAAACAGTTTTAAAAGCTTCTCTGCCACTGTTGCACACAGATCTCCTGTGATGGCAATTTTTTTTACTTTCTTGCTTCTTTTGTATGTTTTAGTTCACAGAAGAGGATTATGATCAGTACACCTTAGTACTGTATTCGAAGACATGTAGAAGAAAAACAGTTGGAACATGGTCAGGAATGGAACAGTGATGTTCAAAATGTGTCTATACACACTTCAAAATTAGCTACTGTTCTGAATCTCATTTTAAAAAAGGTCCAAGGCTAACCCTCACCCTCCAGATGTTGAGGGTCTTGCATTGCACATGCACAAGTGAGAGGAATCTTAACCTGGTTTAGCCAAAACTTCATCACAAGGAACAGGTAGTCAATGTTGAACAAGAAACTGCAAGACAGTAACTACTCAAGACACCACTTTGACCTTCTGCTATATTTACTTCTACTTAAAAGTCCAACATCTGATATTTTTTTATCTGCACAAGAAAAAGGCCTCCTATAATGTATTAGAGCAGCGAGGAGTCCACTCACGTTCCACCTGAAATTACAGAACTAGTGTTCCAGCCACATTATCTCCGCAGGTATAAAGTAACTCTTCTTCAGGTTTCAAATGCATCCATTCAAAGCACAGGAACAGACATGAAAATTTCTCTGCCACTACAAAATGCTGCACAGGCAAATAGATACTGAACTGGTAGCCCACAGATCCTAAGTTTTTAATTTTTCCTGTGGTTCAGTTCTGCCTTTTCTTTTTTTCCAAGCTTCAGTGTGTAAATATGAACTATACTGGAATAAGAGAGAATAAAATATACAAACCGATTTACAGCATTCAGTTTAGCTTCATACTTATTCTAAGTAGTGAATTTTACTTATCCTTGTATTATCCTCGAATTTCAGCTTATTATCTGTTGAAACTACAATTTAAGCACATAGATAATGTTGGGAAGTGTTAACAAAGAGCATGTTGCATTTTACAGGTCATTTCAATGAAGTGAGAGGAGGCAACCATGTTTTCAGAGCAGTTCAGTGGCTGGAAGCAGTACCTTAAGAATCATCATTTCAATATTACCAGTAGTCAACAGTTATTTATTAGGAGAATGCCTACACACAAGTTCAGGACTAAACTGTCACCTGACCAAGATAGAGTTTAGTTTCTAACAGAAGGCCTGCCTAAGAGAGGCTACAGTTCTAATGCCATGGTATTGTCTGAGGGGCTTTTCATAAATAGTGATGAAATAATTTAAGTGAACTAAAAGAAACAGGAACCTGTTTTGGAGGAATGTTAATAGCAACAACGTAGGAAGATTTACCCCATTAGATGATGATTTCCAAGATCCAATATTCTAGTCACCATATTCCTCCCCCCTTTAGTATCTTATTCTTATCTATTAAGATGTTGGCTGCACATTTATGGAGTGCTAACAAGACTCTTCTGCTGTGCTCTTACTGATAAGCACCAGCTTAATGAAGTAAAGCTCATCATAAAGAGCTCATAAAGCTCTTTATTGTAGAAAGGTCACCCATCATTCCCTCACAGCCCAGCTCAGATACCTGCAGATGTACTACAAATACTGATATATTTCGGTATTGAAATAACGAAGGAGTATTTTCTTCTCTGGAGAAGGACTTTACAGCCATCAGCAGAGGAAAAACAAGGACCATTGAAAATCAAAGTACACATCTAATGTTTCAAAGATTGAGAAAAAATTCTAAAACGCTGTCCAGGAGGCTTTAAGAAAAGTAATCATATCTTACCTCATTTCCATACATCATGAGGTGGTGTGTTGTAATTAGAGCTTTGAACACTACAACCCAGCTACTGTTTGCAGTTCTCTCAAAGAGTGTATCTGCCAACTGTGGAATATTCACATTCATTTCATTTGTGCACTGTATTAGATCTAAATTAAAGAAAAAAAAAAATCAAAGCATTACAATAAGCTATATGCTCAAAGAGGATCCTTATTTTGTGTTTTTACACTGAGAATTCTTACTGGATGCATAATAAGAAATAATTGAGCTATTTCACATTCCCTGCTCAAATTCACTGCATTTTATTGAAAAACTCCAAGTATGAACTTCAAAGGCAGTTCAATAATTTTATGGGAGTCCCAGCATCTCATCAATAACTTGCTCCAGTAGAAATTCTATGCCCAAATTATTGTCTGAAGCCCACTCAACCTTAAAAACAGACAGACAAAATAAACCCAAAGAAACAAACAAACAAAAACCCAACAATAAACCCCCCACAACCAATCAAACAACAACCACCAGGAAAAATCAGAGCAGCAAGAAGAAGCTGAGACATCTGTGCCTTATGAGATCAACAGGCAAGCAAGGACCCTGCAGCTCCAACCTAAGCTTGCGTACTGACACACGTCGTAGCAAATGAGATGCTACAAACCTGCAATAAGCCTCTTTTCTATAAGAATAAAGAGCAAGAATTTGCATCCACAGATGCAAACCAAGTATTTTGCGGTGGACCATGGCAGGTCTTGGGCTTTTATATCAAAAAAGCTCTTTGTGTCCAAGACTGATTATAAACTCAGTAGTAGAACATTAACTTGGGAAGTCAGGAATGCTTCATGTCTCTGCCTGAGTCCTGGTACAAAACCAGAACAGGCTCCAGCAGATACCTGGGAAAAAAAAGCCTGCTGAGAAGAAGGCAAAGAACTGAATCCAGGACTATTCTAAACCCCTCAAGACATGCACATTAGACATTTATTCTCTCTTGAGCTAAATTTGGCTCAGGTGTGATCAAAGTACACCTTAAGGACTGGGCAAGGCCAGTAAAACAAACACTGAGTTTGAAAACCTTCCTTTGTGGCCTCTTCTTTAAGCCAAGCTCTTCTGTGAGCAGCCTGTTGGCTGCAGAGCAGCATTGCTGTTCATGCAGTTTGTCTGTCTAAGTACTTGAAGAGTAGATGCTTGGGAAGTTGGGCAACAATTGAATACTGGGGTGTTAGCCAACTTGTCTTATTAGCTCTACGTACAGGACAGAGTAAGTTATCATAAGCAATTTAAACATGAAATTAGAGATCACACATTGATAGTCGAGGACAAAATACTTCACAGAAACACCACACTTGGAATTTCTTTTTCACTGCATAGAATATATTACAGATGTATCTTAAAGATCTGTTTATTAAGAAAATTAAATTCTTTGATTAAAGGTCACTGTTTAGAACAACTTAATAACCAGAGTGATTTTAACAAAGTAATGGGTTTTAGATAGTATCTTGATGAAGTAGAAAGCTATAAAATGCCAATTCTAATACGCTACTGATTTCGTTCTGATGCCAAAGGTTTCCAAATATGTACAAAGCATGCAAGTTGGGCTGAAAACTTTCATCCTTATTAGTAACACACAAAGTGCTGAACTGAAGAGCAGCTCTGGAAAGAAGTTTTAACATTTCAATATTTACAAACATGAAGAGCCTCAAAAAACACATCATTTGATAGATGCTGCTCACAACTCACAGCTGCATCATCATCAGATACTGTGTCAAATTAAGAAGTACTTTAACATTTCTAGAAGTCCGAATAGTCCACAGACAACCACTGCTCCATACAGTGGATGAATTTTATATTCCAGAATTTACACACGGAGAAAACTGGAACTTGAATTCAACAGCCTCATCTACTGAATGAGAACTTCCTTGGTATTCTTCATGGAAATGAAGTGTCTGTAACCAGTACAGAAATGTAACAAGTCCTATACTAAGTTTATAAAAACTAAACAAGCAAAAGAAACCACCAATAAACTCTATACAGAGCAATACCTGTAACAATACCTACAACATTACTACTAGGGAGCAGTTAAAGAAATTCCACTGATCTGCTGATGTCAGAGACACACAGCCTATTGATAATACTATTTCTGCACAAAGCCTTTTTCCTACACAGGACCACTAAGCAAGTCAATTTTTTCATGAAAATTTTCAATATTATGAGTGCTTATTAAGTAATAGATGAAACTAGGAGGGAAGATCCACATTAAAACCAAATGCTTTATGGTCTCAAATCAAATTAGCCAAGATAATTTAATTCATATACTGCCAGCACTCTCCACAGAGATTTCAATCTTGTCACTTTCCCTCAAGCTAAGGTCTACCAGCAGATGTTCCAGTAGACCCTAAGATGATGTTCAACACCTTGGAGATCCCTTGCATATATTTATGTCTACAGCTGATAGAAAAATTATGTTCTCCTAGTGCTGCTCAAACACAATGTGACAGAAATTATACTGTTAGCAACTACATCAAATGCCTCTCTCTCCTTAAGCCACACATCCATAAAGAAAAGCTTTGGCTTATCATGCCATCATAAAGGTTTACAGCCATAAGAACCCATCCAGATGTCTGTCTACCTTCAGAAGGGAGCAACTGCCTTCTGCTTCGGTACACAGACTAAAAGAAGTTTTCTGTCAAGTGACAGTAACAGAGTGGAAGTGATAGACCTCAGGTGCATTTGAGAAGCTCACATGGTACTGTTTTATTCCACAAGTGTAGCTCCATGTGATTTAGAAGTGCAGTTCTAGTAATTCCATGGAAGTGCTAGTAAGGTTTTTCAGCACATTCTACTTGCTCCTGCAAGATGTGAACCTGACCATTTTAAAAGGCAACCAAAACAGAGATTTAGCATAGTAGGCCTACTCAGAGTCTAATTCAAGCTGTGCTTGAGGTTAGAGGACTTGAATGAGCTGCAAGTGCCATGCACCTTAGACAGAAGACTGGCTTCCCTGAAGACAATTTTTACTGAGGGCTCTTAGCACAGTTCAGGTCTTTGGTTTCAATCTCCTTGAATGCACAAACCCATAAGCTACAGTTGCCAATACTGAAGAACGCATGCTTAAGCAAACAAAACATCCCTAAAATAGTAAACTAAGAATGGAAAAAAAAAAATCTCAGTGCATTTTACAGGCCAAAAGCTGGACTTTCCCAAGACTGTATTGCAAAACCTAAGTTTAAAAAGACTCTTTAGTAAGGCTACTCAGGGCAATTTTTTCATTATTATTTTACAACTAGTAATAACAAAGCTAGCATCACATTTGAATTCCAGCTCTTGAGATACCTAACAAAAAAGGCGAGTGTTGTTTCTCTAATAGGATTCTTCTGAGTCTGCAATAGGAATATCTACATCAAACAAACCTACATCCAAAGTATGGATCTGCTACAGCTGGTGGCAAAGGAGGAAAAGGCTGTTACCACCATACACGTGGATGTACAAAGGAACACATGCACCTGAAAATGACTGGCAACTGTAATATGGATGTTGGCAACAAAAACTGGAATGAAATTTGTAGGGCAAGTGATGTTCATTTTCTTATCGCACTACTTGTATCAACACTTTACAACTCAAAGCATTTTGCCAATTACCCAGAGGAATCATTTCAACTGCAAGTGAAACTGTGGTGCTATTTCTAGAATGGAATTTAGAAACATTTTAACATCACCAGGAGGGAGGGAAGGGGGGAGAAAGAAAAATCAAACTGCTTTAAACCAGAAGAGTACCACAGGGGTCTTCAAGCAGCCTGGAAGAGCTGTGGAAATCTTACTGCCAGAAGAATACTAAGGATTTCTCTTCCACAGCTCATCAAATATTGGCACATCGTCTATGAAACCATATAGCTCCTGGGAAAACAGCATGCATAAAACAACTATTTTAAATATATATACACATATATATATATATGTATCGGGTTTTTGGAAAATTCTCAGCCAGTCACTGACCAAAAAAAAAAACCCACCAAAAACCAACCACGCCCCTCAAAAAAACAACAGAAAAAAGACTTTTAAGTAACTTTTAAGTACCAAGAAAGTCATTTTCTTGAGTCAGGAATATCTCTCAAGAGAGCTGCAAATACATGAGTTAAAGACAACCACAGTTGTTCAATATTCCTATTTCTTCCATTTTGTCACAGGACTGAAACTGCTCTAGACAGATGGAAAAATTAAGACCATTTGCCTTAACCCCAGCAGTCTTAAAAAAATTTTACATTTTCTTTCTGAAAGTGGCACCATAAACTATAAGTTTACAAAAACATAAAACGGAAGATCCACTTCAGCAAACTTTCTCAGCATAGCCTAAGGAATGCAACAGTTCTTGCTGGAAGACTTGAAACAATGATACAAATATTTGTACCTGATACAAATATTTGTATCTGCTCTTATGTGCTCTTATAGAGCAGATTTGCCAGCAAACTTTAAGTTTCTTTTACACAATAGGTAAATCTGAACTTAAGAGTTACTTTACCAGAAGCACAGCAATTCAGCTACTCTATTGCACTCCCCCACTCAACAAGGATAAATGACAGCCCGTAGTCTGTTGTTTGTTTGGGGATTTTTTAAGCTTAAAGCAATTGCTAAGTAAAACTCAACATTTATAGATGCAAACAACATTAACCATTTTGTTGTTTTTCAAGTTAAATTCCCTCAATTACTTCACAGATTAGTAAAGAGCTTCAAATTAAAGAAAGGCACCTTACTGCCTGTGGAAGAGTTCAGGGGTATTTCTTGGTTCTGTTTCACAACTTCTCTGCAAGAGCCACACTGCATCAGCACTCATGAACTCTAGCTACTGAAAGCAAGAACGGGCAGATACAAAAACAACCTCAAACGGTGACAGCCATAATGTGGCATTATTGGCAAAATTTAAAGTTTAGAATGATTTGGTGGAGACCTGAACTTTCTCCTATTGCATAATACAATTTTGCAGTACCTGAATTATCACCTCTTACAAGATTTCCAAAGCCCGTGTAAAAGTATTAAGCTTTGATGAGTAACATTAACTACTTTCTCCTCCCCTGTGCTTAAGAGGGCCATATATAAGTTAAACAGGAGTTGCTTTCTCCTTTGTTACTGTGTTCATTTGAAAGTTTAAGGTGCAATTCTTTTTGGGGGTTGTGTTTTTCCAGATTTTGGACTACACAAAAGTCTACTCAGCCAGTTACCAACTTGGCTACAGCTCTAATTTATCCTTTTTTTTAATTATGGCTTTTCAGTAGTTAGCCAGGAAGACATACGTCACCAAAGGCATAATCCAGCCCCACTCTACTGCAACCCCAACTCAGGAGGAGGGGAAGTGAGGAAACCCACACTGAGGAAAAAGAGGCAAAGACCTTCAGGTGCTCCACTAAGAGAAAATATCAGCCCCTGTAAAATACTTTATGTTATCCTAAGATCTTACAAAACACTAAAGGAATAGATCTGCTGACTTATTTAGGACACTGTGACCTACTTTAAAAGACAAAACCCCACCAAGTATTCCCACTGACATTGCTTAGGTTTGGGGTATTGTTTGTGTGTGGGTTTGTTGGTTGGTTTTTTTTGCTCTTCAAGATAAATAAGACTACACTACTCAGCAGCTAGTAGCCAGACAAAACCCAAGACTCCTAAATACTATTTCAAACACTGCAAGTGTAACATCTTCCTGTAAAAAGCCATATAGTAACATCACAGTGCTTCTTGCTGAGGAAACAGCAAGGGGGGGGTTTAAGAATTAATCTGAATAGAGTGCACAAACTGATACTCCTCCACAATCCCTGATACAACTACAGCAACTCTCAAAAACATCTTCTGAAGCTTTTTCTTTAGCAGCAATTACAAGTCATACCAGATGGTATAGCATTTTTGAATGCCACACACACACGTAGCGACCAAGGTGCAACTAGCAGTGAATTGCATTAAGTCCAAGCTACGCTTTCCTTCATAATTTACTCATGCTGTAACTTTGAAAATACACTGTGTGATTCTTTTTCCCCAGAGACTACAGTATTTAAACTAATATCTTACTTACCTGTGGTTAATGTAAGTCGGTTTTGTGTATCAGTAATAAAGTGCCACACAAAGGCTTGCAAGTGTTTGAACAGCAGTGCCTGGGTACACCCAGTGAAGAGTGGAGAATGTGCCCCGGGATTTTGTTTTTAACCCCTTGCAGACATATCTGCAGTACCGTATTTCACCTCGTTTTTCCACTCCTACTCCACCAAAGCACTCCTCTATTCAGATACCAAATCAGAACAAGCTTTTTGTTTGTCTTAGACCAAGGTCTGGGGAAGTGACTTACATCAGAACACAGAACTCATCTGGCACAGAAGGGGACCTACAGGAAACTGACAGCTCTGGACAGGTTTGTATCAAAAGATATCCAAAGGAACTCCATAGTCAAAACACAATCTCAGTTTATGCTCAAGAGTTTCTCCAAGTTTCAATTTTCTTCTTTTGTGAGGGTAACTTACAGTAGATGTAATGATTTTAAGGATATTTTCAACCAGTGCACTACATCTTTTAAGCATCAATAGTTTTCAAACTATTGAGCAAACTCACCACTTTCTGGCTTCCTGTTATGTTCCCATGTCTGGACTCAAGGGCTACCTCCTGAAGTTGTTCTACCATGGGCAGAACACAAGGTGAGATAAAGTAAGGTAACTTTAAAAAGGTGTCTTTAAAAAAATTAACTGACAGTTACCCAGGTTTAAGGCTTTCAAATTCAACACAGCAGCTGCAATATTCACTACTGCAGCTGGATTCCACTCATTCAGACCAGTAACAAATACGATATGTACTTGTTTGTGTTAACTATTTGATCCACATCAAAAGCTCTCACACGATAAGTCTATCTTAACAGAAGAGTGCCACAGTGTCAGAGCACCAAACTATCCTCAAACCACACAACTGATTATGCTTCTTCGGAGAGCTGGAACAGCAGATTCCCCTCAGCACCACCAACTTACACAAATCCTGCAAAACTACCTGCCTGCTCCACTGATTCTGAAGAACCCATCGTAAAGCTTCACATCTTCTTTCCTCTCCCTAATGGAAACACACACACACACTTCACTTTCAATAGATGCTGAACAAGCATACTGCCCAATGTAGAAGGTTTGGAGCATTCACTGCTCTTTAGAGCAGTTAAACAGTAACTTCTATTGCTATCCTGTTACTGAACCATGAAACAAAGCAACACCACCGATACTTTTCTAGTTACCACGGGTTCTAGTTATGAGCTTTCTGCCTCTTTCGGTATGTAGAAAGGTGTTTTAACATATTAAGTTTAAATATAACAGTGACAACAGGCTCTCATTCTGGAGAGGTGCACCGGTCCACCTTTACCCTTCCCTTTACCTCGCTTTTTACCTCGTTTCAAGAGCTGTAAGACATACAGCTATGCTACTTAGGGAAACGTTGCAGCCTGCAGTCCACCAGATGCACAGAAGGACGGAAGAGTGCTTAAAAATTCAGCTTCTCGCTCACAACAGCAAACCCACATAACTTAACCCACCTTTCCCCCCGGTGCCGGATTGATAAGCAGGACTGCGCCCAGAGCACACAGGTTAAGCAGCTCTCACGGGGAAGAGTTCACAAGGTTGCACTAATTTTGTTTCCCGGGCGCGACAGGGTGTCACAAAGCTCGCTCCCTCCACGTGTAAAGCAAGTTTTGAAGAGCAAACCTGCCAGGTTCTCCCTGGTGCAAGCAGGAGGGGCCACACCGGCTGCCTCG
>NW_009942516.1:1086-15420 GCF_000696875.1 Nestor notabilis | reverse complement strand
TATAATAATTATCATAATGATATTTTTCATAAATATTACAAGGATAGGAAAAAATTAGAAAAGAAAGTACATGGAAGTTACAGAATTTAAATTCTAATTTTGTTTTCAGTATCTGTTATTCCATTTCTGGAATAAAACTGAAGTTTTGACACAGAAACCATGATGTCTGGCATATCTATCAGAGGCTACTAACAAGGGAAATAACATGCCATTTGATGGCAAAAAACCCAGGTGCTGAAGTGAGCTGGAATTATTGTAGCTACTGCTGTTTCTGTTGTAGCTTGATCCTCTTTCCTCATCGGCAAAGCAAGCTTGAAAAGGGCAGAAAATAAAAAGAACTATGGAGATTAAAAAATGCATCTCCTGTTTCCAAGGTTGTCTCTCACTTGCTATCAGAGAATGGCAAGTCCCCACCACAAGGTTTTACCTGTCATGCTTAGATTTGACATATCTCTACAAGTCAGACTATTTAGAACTTTGCTTGAGCAGCTTTTGTGATCACAGGCTTCCTGACAAGCTACGAAACAACCCTAGCTACCAAAGCTCAACTCTTGGACAAAAGTAAAAGGAGAGGAAGAGAAGGGAAGAAATACAGAATACACTGGGAAAAAATAGGGCAAAAAAGAAGGAAGGGGAGAAGGGAAGTAAGAGTAGGAGTTCAGGTCTCATAATCTGATACTGACTATGATTTCGTGGAGCCAGTGGTGATGGTGATGACACATGGATCCCTTTCAGCTACTCAGTGCAATGAGGACATGGTTCAAGAGGAGGATGTTGTCCCCAGTGGCACGGTATTTCTGATCTAAGAGCTCACTGTGCTTTGGCACTGTCTAGAAGCACTGACGCTTTCTATACATGAAGAAGGGGTGATGGACAGAATAGGTTAAGCTTTCATCACTCCAATTACTCTTTCAGTGAAAGCCCAGCACACTGATATTACTCCACTAGTTTTTATCCACGTGCCAGTTATTTACCTGACTTGATATCACCACATTTGGTTAACCTATTTTGGCTGAGGCCAGTCACATTCACATCTGTTGTCTTTCAGCCCATAGGTTGAACTGCAGCATTTCTTGCTTTAAAAGGCTTAAAGCAGTAGTTCCCAAGGAAATACCTCCTGAGGCCATGTGATATGATTACTGGAACTGCACATCATTTTAGGACAGACTGCGGGACTGCACTTGCTATCAGGCAAAGCTACTTACTGCTGTGGAATTTAGAAGGAAACAGGT
This sequence comes from Nestor notabilis, assembly GCF_000696875.1. Taxonomy (NCBI): domain Eukaryota; kingdom Metazoa; phylum Chordata; class Aves; order Psittaciformes; family Psittacidae; genus Nestor; species Nestor notabilis. The sequence goes on along the minus strand of NW_009942516.1, from coordinate 14,188 downwards.
GGGAACTGCACTGCGCCGCAGATTTGTTTTTTAAAGAGGTATATTTAAAGTTACCTGCAGACTCCAAACAAAACAGAGGTTGTACAAACAAGTACAGAAGTGGTTTCTCCTCCCCAGAGTTGATATGGTATAGAAGTAGGCATACAGTCAAGAAGCACAGGGAAAAACAATCGAGGTTGTCCAAGGTCAATGAGCCATTTGATAGATTTCTGACTTCCACTTCAATGCTTCATCTGTCACATACTGATACAAAATGAGCATTGAGAGCAATCTTACCACTCTCTGAAACAGTGGAGATTTACTTTTCTAGTAGTTAATTCAATGTAGAATCTGTTTTCTGAACAGCAGTTGATGTGTCGTCACCTGGCTGATGTATTTGATCAGATACATCCATTGTCCTAAGAAAGATATAGTACACATCTCAGCATGGCAGGGGAAATTAAAGCATTTATAAGAAAAGAAAGAGTAAAAATCAATGAGTTTACTGTCATTTCTTTGTCACTGCTTTGCAAGGTTGGGAACAAGGGTGGGTGATGTGAAAGCCAGCATGTAAAAATAATTATCGAATGAGTTCAAGTCTGTGATGAAGGAAACAACTGAGTGAAAACTCATTCCAGTGAAGTGGCTGTTAATTGTGCTCATCAGTCCAGTGAATATAGAGGAGAATGAAATGAACTCCTGACTCTTTAGAGGATTTTTTATTTCCACTCTCATTCACCATGCCTAGTCTGGGTCCCTGCACTGAAATGGCACGCCTGCTGCAGGTTCTGAGCCATTAATCTGTCACTACTTTTTGGACCTGCATAAGCTTTTCAACATTTCTTCTCCACAGAATTAGTGTAAAAGTTAAAAACTCCAGCATCAATATATAAGTCTCTTGAAAATAGTGCCTCATGCCTTCCCTAGGAAGCAAGCACTCCAGGAGCTGACACCAACACAACTTAAGAGAGTCTCTGGGCTTGTGCTGAAGGAAATAACTCAGCTTCCTACTCTTGCCTGTCTCTATTCAAAGTGGAGACAGTACAGAAGAGGCACACAGCTAGCTTAAGAAGTGTTCAGAGACAGTTACATTCTGTGGTAAACCCTGTTCCCTAGATGCTATTATCCTTTTCTTCAAAATATATTCAAAACAATATTTCTCCTCAGCAATATTCCTCTATTGCTGTTTCTGGTGTGTTGCTTCTTTGCCAAGGTTTTCTTTCCTTCTTTTTCTTTTTCTTCTTTTTTTTTTCCCCTATAAGTTTTTTTTATTTCTCTTTAATGTTCCTGGAATAAGGACTTTATAATATTTTCCTAATCATATCAATATTGTCCTTGTTTCCCTTATAAGCAGCACAGATGTGAAGACATCCATATTGAGAATGGGAAACTCTGAAACAAAGTTATGTCTTTAGTGACTGGTAAAAGTGCTCCCCCAAGACAAGACTCAGCTAGCACCACCAGGGGCCCTTGAAACCTCATACCTGAATTCAGCCAGGATGCTCTCTGTGCAGTGTATGAGACCTGTACATCCCAACTCTGCTGACCAGGTGACACCACCAGGCACACTCAAGCATGCTATCCACAGGCAGTCTATAAAACATTGAGGCCCAAGAGGGAAAGCACTGCACGAAATACTTCCAGTATTTTAACCTGGGACAGTGTCTCTCCACACACACCCCTCCAGAGCAGTGTGGCACAGCCATTCAGTATGAAATACACATTTGATGATGTAAAGTATCTAAAGACAGACTAAACTATGCTTAGCTTAGGTAGCTATTGCTAATCTTGAGGATTATACAAGCGAAGCATCAAATTGCCATTTGTTTTCACTGAAGTCAGGGAGAAAAATGAAAAGTCACAGCTCAAACATACAACTGCTTTTAAATGTTTTACACAAAAGGAGTTAGCCACTAAATGAACTTGAAGCCCTACAACGTTCACATGAAAAAGACTAGAGCATTCTGAAACATGAACTGCAACTGAAGTATTCAAATGACAGTTTTAAAACTCATCTTTACAGATGATTTCATTAGTTGCCCACTGAGCAAGGTATACAGGAGATTTTGAAAGGCTATCTGTACTACAACTACAAAAGAAAGTCTCTTAATGCTTCCCTTGGTTAGGCAAATGTGTATCTTCTCAGTACTCTGCATCTCTACAGCAATCTGTGGCGAGGGTAATTAAGTAGTAGTTAGGAATCTGCTGAGCGTTGCATGTCCTTAATGTGCTTTAGGGAAATTTTAGCATTACAGATGCACGGCATTCCTATTACTTGATAATTGCATTTTAAAGTTTGGCATTTTAATTATGCTAATATGCATAGGGTTATATTTTAAATTTAGTGCTTTATTTTATGTACCCAGTTCTTGTCCCTAGATTAGTAAAATTTCATGGAAATCTGGATTATTACTTTATCCTCATATTCTAATTAAATGCTGACATTGTTTAAATGAGTTAAATTGAGTATGTTGGTTTTGAGTGTGTTTTGCCAATCCAAACCAAATTTAAATTAGGAGCCTTTATGACAGTTTCATGCTCCTTCTGGCATGTTGCATTATTATATCATAATAGATGTAATTCAGAAGATTGTATCACTCCCTAATGCATTCTCCCAGTTGTTCTGGAGACAAGTTTGGACTCATCAATTCAGGTTGAATGTTTTGTCGTCTGTTTTAGCTATGTAAGTAACCTAGTAACTCTTCCTGAGTCACTTCTGAAATCTGAACAAGGACAACTGCAGTATGTTGTGGTGGGACCGCTAGTTTTAAAAAGGACCAGTGATCCAAATATCAATTCAATTCTTGAAGCACCTGCCTTAAGAAACATGTGAACAAGCCTCATTTTCAGAATAGATGTGCTTCACATTTTCTAGAAAACACAGTCCTCTTAGGTTTCTCAAGTCTGACAGCCAAAATAATTAGCTCTTTGGAAAGCTTAGACTAAAAAGTAATTAAAACAGAAATTCTCAGAACTGATTATCTGTCTTAAAACGGTTTACATACTTAGAAACACTGGCTCTAGGCTGAACTCTATTATCTACATTTAAAGTTAGTCTATAACCAACAGCTGAAAAAAACAAATGGGGCAATTGATTGTGTCCTGTCTATTTTAATTTTGCAGTTGCATCAAAACAGAGAACAAATGAACATGGTACAAGACTATGGCACCACCCTGGTGACACGGGAACCTTCAAAGGAGAGAGAAAGTGCAAGAGAAGGGGAACTTACTCTCCTATATTAATGTGAGAAAAGCAACATACTATAAATCTGAGGTAATTTTAATAACACAAAAAAACCTGATTAGGCCAACTGGGCAGGAAAGAGTTGAGAGAAATTGAATGAAAGTTCAAGGAAAAAATGACTAGAAAGGGAGCATAGTGAAAACCAGAAAACATTCTGAATAGCAAAAATACCGTCCATCAAAGTGACTGATTAAATGGAATATGATAGGAAGTAGAAGAAAAAATACAGTAGAGCTATCCTGAGCTGAAGTAAATTTTGAAGTTTCAGGTACATTTTTGCAAACTGATCATCAGCTCTCGAGAACTTTTAACATCCGAAAGACTGTATTAAGATTCTATTAAGATGATTTGGAGATCACATTGTTGCTTGAAACAGTTCGTGTTTATTTACCTCTAACTGGTGTTTCACTGATAAGGTTACCTAGCACTGGTGGAACACAGTAGAAAGAGGTAAGACTGAGATGGTGCAGTACCAGCACACAGACTGGCAATGAACATGCAGTCCAGCACAGACGTAGCTTCCAATCCCACACATACCTTAGAGGGTGTGAAACATAACAGGCAGACTACAAAGTGTTGCTGTGGGGAATAACGTCCTCGGGTTTGGAGGTGGAGGGGTGCAGCAAAGGATGGAAAAGGAGAAGACAGCAGAGGCACACCTGATGTCTATGAGTAAATCAAAGCGAAGTCACTAAAGGGAGACGCTGGCATGTATACAAATAGACTAGAAAACACCTGCTTCATGAATAAGTTTGAAAGGTGTCACACCTGATAACCCACTGTGCTTCCTCTCCGGTAATGAAAACGTAATGACTATGCTCCCAGCATGATTAGGATTATTTTTAAATTCTATTTGCAATTGCTTGTCTACAAGAGGAATGTGTAAGTAAATTGAGGCAAATCAACTGCTGGCATCGAGTCGACATCTGCATTCCGATATCATCTCTTAATTTCTGCTCCTTTTTACCGACTTGACCCATGCTGCTGGAATTAGAGGAACCAAGGGAAAAACCTGAAAAATTCAAAATGCCCAGGACTAGGACACTTCTAATTTCCATGGGATCCAAGGCATGGAATTTGCCTTCTACCCAGCAAAAGAGGTGAAAAGAGGAACCTGTAAGCCTCCTCCAAACCAGAAAAAGCAGAGGAACAATTCTTTCTGAACCAGTTTCTTGGTTTTTTAGAAGTACCTTACTCAAAGTATTTGAGTATTTGTTACAAGTTTATCTTTATATTTAGGGTATATTTCCTGTTCTCCATTCTGCCAAAAATCTCCAGTGCTTCCAAGCGTGACTCTCTAAGTAGCTTCCTCCTACCATCTCAGCATTTAATAGTGGTGAGGAGAATGAAGAACCAGGAATAACTATGTATCTTCATCACAAGATTTCTCACCAAAAACCATAAGGAGGAGAACTGAGAATAGAAATATTTCTGAGCATAGAGTCAGATTACTTTTCCTCACCACAATGAAGAAACTGCAAAGTTATGATCTTTTTATAGAGCTGATCTTTGCTTTCCACCTGACAACCCAGTAAGCCAGGGGATGGTCTTCCCAGCACAGAACACAACAGAGCCATTTAACCTCCTGCCTGCTCTGAATAAGGAGCTACTGGCATCTGATTTCCTGAAAGAGCTGGCACCTCTGCTCCCATTACAACAAATCACTATCTATATTCAAGACCAATGAATCCCAGTGACCAGCTTTTCCCTGTTAACCTTTACCACCTAGGCAACAGCCAGTTCAAACCCAGAGCATTATATGTGCTGATGACTGCGTATAGTCATATAGTTAATGCATGCTAGGCAGGGACAGAGTGGAACAAATTAAAAAGCCCAAAGCACGCTTAATTCTACCATTTCCTAGTTTTTGAATATTTGGCAAACATCTTTAACCAGTATCCAGTGATAAACGTTACAAGTGGTATGTTAAAAATACCTGCATCCTAAGCTTCTGGGAGAATGCTGTCTGGACTCCACTGATGGCTGCCTTTTCTGTGTGGGGACTAAGCTCCCAGACACTTTTGGGGTCACTTTTTTATCCCTGCATATACAAAGAGTGTGCCTCCACGCCATTAACAACGGCAGGAGTTGCATTACTTGTCACATGGCTCTACCAGCAATTTTCTATGTTCCCTTCTCTTATGTAACCACACTGGGGCCAGCTGTACTGTGGCCTTCTGTGAGTCAAGTTGAAATTGTGTTCTATTTCCGACTCCATAAGCAGTGAAACTAGTTTTCTATGTCTGTGCGTACCAACATTCATGCATCTTGCCTAATGCAGCTATTAAATTAAAAGATCCTACTGGTTCTAATTGGTCAAAGTGTATTATCCACTCCGCTTTAGGTAAAGCTCCATAGAGAGTCTATTTATAAACGTTGCCAACATGTGGTTAATGCTTTTGACCTTTGATGGTAAGCAATTCTAATGGTTGTGTAACACAGCAGTAACATTTTTCGTTACCAGTCTGGATGTTCTTGTTTGGGAACAGTCTGATGGCTTCTATTTCCCACTCTCTTTCTCCCTCTATTTTTTAAAGTCTGCCAAATAAAAGGAATTATTTGTTCAGCTTGTGGACCAACTGAGTTTTGTAGCAACTCATGAGCAACAATCCACAGGACAGCGCACATGTCAGCTTCTGAGAAAGATCTAACATCCACTTCATCAAAACACATGGTCCTTGTGCCAAGTTTTTACTGTATCAGAACCAAAAGGAACATGAGGGGAGGAGGTAACTGTGCTTGTGTTCATAGGATAAAGTATCTGCAGTTGCATCTTCCTCATATGAACAGTGCAATTACTTTCTGGATTCTGAGTTAGGGCAGCTGAGGGGAAATTAAGAAGGGCCGACTTAAAATACTTATATTAATCAATTGCTTAAATTATAAAGGAGGACTGGGTCTACTTTAAAGAAATGCCAACTTAAATTTTGAAAATGGAATTGTTCGTTTGTGTCTTCATCACCCCTTGTATTTATTTTAATTCACTGCTTTAGAGGCATCCTGTAACTCTACCCTAGCTATGTTTATTTAATGTGTGATGGACAGACTGGTGCATACCTGATTTCAGAATGTTAGGAAGAAACAGTGACAGGTCCTAATCCAGACTGTTTGGACATGCTTACTGAAATGACAGCTGTTGCTGTTATGGGAGGTATTTGTCTTGAAGCACTTATATTCACAGCTCAGGTGCATGCTTCCACCCAAACAGTTCCTAGATAGCTATCTATGGGGAGGATCTATGGGGAGGCTGCTACTTGAGCCATAGGGTCAGCATCTCCAGATAAATGGAGATACTATACCACCTGTGTTTGTGTATAGCTGAGTTCTTTTTTCCCCAAGTTTTCCAGTAAACAATAAGCTAGAGGAAGCTAGCCAGTGTTGACACATGGCCCCCCCCACCTTCCTAACCTAGACATTGGACCAGGAACAAGGCAGCACAAGGCTGGTAAGCAACAGGTACTGCAGGTGAGTGTGAGGGAGGCAGATGGGGGATGATGACAGAGTTCTAGTATGTATCTGAGTAGCAGAAGCCTTGGACCATGGAGGTGAAGAGTTTGGCTTGATAAAGTCATAGGGTTTAAATCCCACTTATGTTGGTAAGTGCAGGGGTGATGTGCTGCAGGAGACCTGGGGTCGAGGGGACAGGAGGATTTCTCCTCCTACATTTATAGACAGTACAGCACAGAGCAATCGCCGTCAGTGCCCTCTGTAGTAACAAAAACCCACCCATGTTCCTGGTCTCCTACTTTCCTAAGTTGCTGGTTTGAGATTTTTCTGGTTTAGCTGTGCAGGAATTAGATTTAAACCTTTGATTTGCAATGCAGAAGAGGGAAATCTGTGATGGAAGAAATACTGGCAGTGTTCCTTCTTCCCTTTTTGAGCTGTTGGAGTGAAGCAGGATATGCCCTCCTAGTTGTTGAGTTCTCAGCAAAGAAATGGGATTCCCAGCATGCATTCGGGTCTGAGAAAAGGCCAGAGCCAGTAAGTCCATGCCAACCCAATGTCATCACTTATTGGCAATCTGCCACAACAGAAACTGCACAGCTGAAAACTGTTTGGTTTGGTTACACCAGTGGTTCAGTTTTTTCTTGCTGGAAGTATGCTCATGTCCTGTATTGAACCTTAAGAAAAGTGTAACTCCAACCCTAGCATTTTTCTGAGGTTGGTGAGGGGAAAGCAAGACAAATGTTCCTCTATATAATCTTGATATCCCCCTGAGAGCTCCTGGGATCCTGGCGAAAACAAGACAATACCTCTACTGTATGTACAGTTTATAAACAAGTGAACCAAAGCATGAAGAAGGTAAGGATTACATCCCAGAGAAGCGCTGAAGATGCAAGTTATGCCAAGTGATTCCAGTGTGAAATGCAGACATGCAGTTTAAATGGTCAAGGATCTAGGACACTGTAAGTGTCTTCATGCACTGGTGGACCCATGTGGCCAGCTTACCTCCTACCTAGGGAATACTGTCTAATGGGCACACTTTGCTTCCAGCTGTGTCAACATCAGTGTTTCAGTCCAGACCAGGAATGACACTTGAAATTACCCCTACTTACGGTAGTTGAGTTCACACTGTGGATGCTCCATCTCCGGCAGTGTTCAAGGCCTGGTTGGACAGAGCCTTGGGTGACATGAGGCATCCCTGCCCATGGCAGGAAGGTTGGAACTAGGTGACCTTAAGGTCCTTTCCAACTCTAAATGTTCTATGACTTGATGATGGGCCACAGCACATATGCATACACACATCAAGGCTTTCAGGTGAATCTGTCCCATAAGATGAGGACTAGGAGTTCATCTGATGCTCTCTAGCTGCACACAGGCCCAGACTAGTGCTAGTCCAGAGGAAAACCCCTCAAAATGTGTGACTGCTGACTCCTCTGCAACAACTGGTTTGCTCTGCAAATGTGCTCCTCTTGGGCTACAACTCATTGAGAGCAATTACACAGAAGATACAGGCATGTCCCCATCAACGATAAATGTCGGAGGCATCGGGGGCCTGATCTCTTGCAGTCCTGAATTCTCTGTTATTCTCAGCCTTACATGCTTTCACAGCTGTGCCCAGTGCATCCTTAGAGAGGGGTTTAGCCACAAGTCCTCCTGAAGTTCTGGTGCTTTGAGGAGCTGAAATATTCACTGAGTGGACAGCCAAGTGGTAGACAAGTGGTAAAGGCACTGCCCCGAGGAGAGGCTTTGCTCTCTGCCTGGAGGTAACTTCATATGCATCATGCAGCAGGAGATAATAACCTTCTTGGCATTAGAAACCAAACCCAGGTTTCCCCAGCATTGGCATCCACGGCCCACCTGCCTGAGGTACTGTTTAGGCAATGCATCCTGGGACTCTAATGAAAATAAATCCCTAAGCAGATATTACACAAGGACCATGTTTCCTGCAATCACAGACTACACAGATGGACTCTCCTGCGTGCCCCATGGGCTGTCTGGAGCATGTCCCCTGGTTAGTTTTTGGGGCACCTGTGTCCCGCCATGTACTGTGCTGGCAGTTTCAGCTGAGGTTTGTGAATTCCAGTCCTGGAAGCAGCTGCCTACAATTTAAGTGTAGCAATGCCCAGGACAACTACACTTGCACTGACTGGTGGATCTGGGCCAACATGACAGGTCCAGGGCCAGAGCCAAAACTAGGAGTGGAATTCAGGCATTTCTTTTGCATAGTTTTGTATAAATTAGATACTCACATACACAAGTCATAGATCAAGATGAGCACAACACCTACCACACACCACCTCCTGTTCATTAGCACCAAATAAATTAAAAGGCAAAAAAAAGAAGTCTATTATTTGGTTGTTCTTGTTGTTTATCATCACCACAGTGACAGCCTCTAAATTAGTGTTAATTTGAGTCAATAAAAGACTGTGTGTGCCAGCAAAAGAGTGCAGATTGTGGTAGTTATCCTTGACACACTGCTTGCAATATATAGCCTCTGAGGACACTTCTATCAGACGTCTTTTAACCTTCTTCAGTTGTGAATTATAGTCTAGGAATGTCATTACATGTTCATCTGTAAGGTTTCAAACGGCGGAGTGACTTACTCCTCATGGCCCACTAATGAGACTGAGAGTAATTTAGGTAATGTGTTAATGTATGGCCCTTGAGAGTATGTCATGGAAAAAGGAGCAATTGACAGCATTTCTTCACATGCTCAGCCAGCCAACAGCTGTTCAAATTAGACTTTGTGAATGTGATACTATCTGAACAGCAGGTCTGGTCCAAAAGCCCCCAGTAACTCTTTTTTCCCTTCTTTCTACAGAAATAATCAGCTCTAAACCAGATTCCATAGACAGGGGTACGTGCAAATGGATTTTTCAATGCCAAACAGAGCTTTATTATCATCTGTAAAATCAACATGGGTATAAGTGATTGCTCATTAAAAGGTGGAATCTCTATATTCTGCTCTTTCAAGAACTGAGATATTTTAAAGACAAATCTGTTTCTCATTCATCTTTTCTCCCTGGTGACAAATTGCTGTTGGTCACCTTATTTAATAGCTTCACAGACACTCGCTGCAAAGAAGAGTGAGAAATTTATCTCATCTGAAAATGAGTGGCAAAATCCACAGATCCAGCTCACTTGGCATGAGGATTACCATTCTTAGACAAGCTTAAAGTGTCACATCCATCCAAACATGATTTGGTTTGGGTAGTTTTGGCCAGAGTGTTTAGAAATAGAAGAAAGGGGAGGGGTACTGTATAGTTAAAACCTCCTTAAGAACTGATATTCTTCTGCTGGGTGTATTGGATCCGTGGAGCTGGCTACTAAATGAAAGGAAATTTAAAGTAAGAAAAAAAATAAGATCTCTGTATTTAATCTTACTACCGGTATTCACAAAACACAACTTTCAATGTCCCACACAGAAGAATTCTTGGAGACAAAACTAAAATCTTATGCATGAGTATTTGAATCAGAAATGCTGGCACATTGATCTAACTACTGTATAATACACCGCGTACACAGCTATGTAAGAATAGAACAGTCATACCAGGCCAGATCAAAGATCCATCTGCTCAGCATACAGTTTCTGATCACAACAAGTAGGGGATATCTACAGATAACACACAGAATAACCTTCCCCCTGAGTTGTCTTTGGAAAATCAGCAAACTAAGGGCAGTTCAAAAACTTCATCAGATGCTACTAATAAAATTTAATTAAGCTGTGATCCAGCCATTTTCAGCCCACAAAGCAGAAAAATAAGAGCCAAAATTAGTCATTACTCATCCTAAATTATTTGGTCACATCTAAAACTGTTTCAACATACAAAATTACTGACAGATGGGTTTTTTTCTTTAGCTAATAATTATACTTCTCACAAAGTAAATTATTTGTTTAATGTTTAGCTACAAGTTAGAAAATTTTTGCAACATGTGTAATCTTAGATCAACTTTTAAAGACAAAGATAGATACCTTTAGCTGGAAGTATTTCTATTTTCCGTCTTAGGCTGATCCAAAACAGCAAATCAATACCACAAACGTTATGTTATGCTTCCTTTTGCTGCAGAACATCAAGCTGTTGATGATTTGCCTTTTGTAAATGGCTCGTTATATTAGTAGAGAAGTCATGTATTGTCTGTCTCTGAAATCACTATGCCTTTAGGATTTTTCTCCCTTAGTGAAGTATAGTGGGTCTTAAAGCTAGTGGTTAGAATAAAGTTTGCTTTATGAAAAGAAGTGAAAATTTACACATGATTTCATCTAGATGGCATCTTTGTCATGTTAGGCTCAAAATTATTCCCCCACAGCTTCCAATGAGAACTCTCAGCTTTTTTAATGCCATTCAGTTATTCACTTTTTATGCTAAATATGGAATGTCATATAACCATAAAATTAAGCTACTTACAGGAAATGTGCAATAATCCATCCTTACTCAAGATAGCTAATGAAAACTGGGATTCATCAAATTCTGCTGACATAAGAGAGTAACTGCATCCACAGCACATTTATCTAACATTCTGGCAATAGATAAATATGCAGTCTTTCTTTTAATTAGAAGCTCTATCTCCCTCCACTTGATTCTACGAGACGTAAGAATGAATAAAATGAAGCTGCATGCTGCATGTACTGACTTACAAGTTCACGAAACAGAAAGGATGCTTCCAAGATCATTTTAGTTGGCAATCAAGGCATCTGTGCACAACCCATTCAAATGCGGGATCCCTGACCAAGTGAATACTTAAAAGGACAAAGCTCTGCTGGTCACTGTACAAAAAACCCCAGAAAGGGAGGCAGATACTTTAAGGGGACTTGAGAGATGCAGGCAAAAAGTCAGCCTGACGCACAAGAAGGTGGCAACAGTGAGGATAACAACTGCCCTGCAGGTGGAAAATGTGAAAGGGAGTGGTAAGGCATCATTTGGAAACGCACAGAGAAGCAGAAGGCTTCCCTGCTACCTCAGCCTGTGCTGGAGTTAGCAATGGAAGAGAAGTAGCAGTTGGATCACCCCATAGCCAAAAAAGTGAAGCATAGGATCTGTGCAAAAGCATTTGGCAATTTAAACTGCAACTGCTAAGGGGGCACGGTGCTGCTGCCTCTCTGCTTCTGCCTGCTGCATTACTTTATCTGACTGTCAGAGAAATATGGGGGCTTTCTCTATCCTTCCCTCCCTCTCCTGCTCCTATAAATTTTATTTCTTGGCTCTATCTGTAATACACCAAGATTATTTTTCATTAAGCTATACTGAAAAGGTAGTATATTTGTATTGCTCAGGCTCAGGTGGGGATGAAAGAATAAATGAAGTTGGAAGCCATCCGCTCAACAACTTAATAATTTCTATTATAGACCTTATTGTTAGGAACAATAATGAGAAACTCTCTGTGTCCTTAATAAAAGAAAAAAAAAAGAAGAAGTTGGAGGTATACTACACTTTAAATTTGCAGCAAGTAAACTAGGAAAAAGAAACATAAGCAAATCATGAAAACCAAAAATGTTGTTTTTCTCTTCTTCCACCCACGGCAAATCAAGCCCCACTCCTTTTTATGCTTACAGATCCTAGAAAAATACACTTTTATTAAAAGATAAGCCCAGGAGTCCACCTTAAAAGCAGCTAGCCTCTTCTTGCAATCTCCTCTCATCCCTGTGAATGTGCTTTGGTTTTCCTGGTGCCTGCCTGGAAGAACCACGGACTACCTGAACTGCTGCAGCCCCCGAGGGCCAGCCAATGCACCATGGGGAGAGCAGCCATGGGCACGATGGCTGAAGAGCATCCATCTGGATTGCAGCATTTCAGCACACACCACACTAGGCCAGCATTTCAAAGTCAAATCTAACTCCTTATCCTGCCTCCCATTCAACACCTCTCCTTTCTGTTTCCCTCAGTAACATCACCCAGAGGCATACATTAGTAGCTAGTTTTCCAAACTGCCTTTACCAGTCTTCTGCCAGGATGAAAGCAGTTGCTTTGGCAGGCTAACAGAGGCAGGGAAGTGAACCCATTGACAGTGGAGGGAAAAGTGGAAAAAGCCCTGTTTCATGCTCATAGATGCAGGATGCAGGATGTGACTAAGCCAGTCCTGGGGCTGCAGTAGTGACCTGACTGCTTTGGTAGTGCCTAGATAAATAATGTTTGGCAATGCCCGATCCAGATGATTCCCAGAAAAGAAGCAGTACATCCAGAAAATATAGCCAGTATGTTAAGAACAATAGAAATAAACTTACTGATTTTGGCTTTCGTGAGTCTCTTCCTTCTATACATATCAGAGGAGTCTTTTCAAGGGGAAAAAGGGGAGGGGAGTTGTGCACCCACACCTTTACTTCCTAAAATCTTCCTAAAGCAATAAGGCCTCTTTTCAAGCCATCTCCTCAACAGGAGCTTGTACACTTAATAATACAGAAGGAGGAAAGGAATAGCATGGTTTGAGCTTGTACTCTTT
>NW_009942516.1:0-1055 GCF_000696875.1 Nestor notabilis | reverse complement strand
TCTCTTGCCCTTCCATCAATCCTTTTTGTGAAGAAAACATTCAGCTTCAACATAGCTACTCTTCCAAAGCCCTTTGGGCAAAGGTATACTAAGGAATGTAAGAAATTTGGGTATTTCACCTGCAAACAGTGCAGTTTGACAGCCAAGATATCTTACAGCTTATTTGCACATAAATTTTACACGATTTTAAGTACACTGAAGCAGTACAGACCCTATAATGTTGTTATACTGATATACTGATATGAACATGTCTCCCTGTCAGTACATCTTTGTCCCCTACAGGTAAGCAGTAACAACAGTGATAAAAGGCATTTCTAGACTGTTATAATTAAATATCCCTTTGACATTGTGCTGGTCATGTGTATGAGAAAAGAACCCGAAAACCTTGTAACAGCACTAATCCATACACAAACTTCTTTGAAATTCTTCTAAGCAAAGCTATATGCTTTGTTGTACCCAATACAACATAACATATTAGCACAGGAAATGTGCAAATGTGCTGTCCATCATATTTGAGAGGTCATGGCAGTCAGGTGAAGTTCCTGATGTCTGGAAGAAGGGAAATATAACCCCCCTTTTCAAGAAGGGAAAGATGGAAGACCCAGGGAGCTACAGAGCAGTCGGTCTCACCTCTGTGCCTGGCAAAATCTTGGAGCAGATTCTCCTGGAAAGAATGCTGAGGCACATGAAAAACAACGAGGTGGTTGGCGACAGCCAGCATGGTTTCACTAAGGGGAAATCCTGCTTGACCAATTTGGTGGCCTTCTATGATGGGGCTACAGACCTGATGGACAGTGGCAGAGCAGTTGACGTCATCTACCTGGACTTGTGCAAAGCGTTTGGCACTGTCCCACACGACATCCTTGTCTCTAAATTGGAGAGACACCAATTTGATGGATGGACCACTCAGTGCATAAAGAACTGTCTGGATGGCCGCAGAAAAAGAGTTGTGGTCAACAGCTCAATGTCCACGTGGAGACCAGTAACGAGTGGTGTCCCTCAGGGATCGGTATTGGGACCTGCCTTGTTGAACATCTTTGTTGGTGACATGGACA
>NW_009942515.1:0-16732 GCF_000696875.1 Nestor notabilis | reverse complement strand
TTTTTTTTTTCTTGTAGGTTTCTTTTTCCTGCTTCAGTTTTCAGTTGTGGTTTGTGTTGGGTTTTTTCGTCGCTATCGCGATAACATTTCTTGACAACGAAAAATCCGCCACCTACTGTAGCTGTTAGTAACTAGTTTCCTCTACCTGAGAAAGTAGCTGGGCAAGGCTTTCCCTGCTCATACAGCAGCTGCCTCTATTTTACAATTGTCCGGTTTGGTGACTGTCCCGGCATATGGAAAGAAGAAAAAGGTCTGCAGTTTGAGGTGAAAAGCTAAACTGTGTAACAAGGCTACCTGCTAGATTATTTGGACAGGGAGGGATCATATAGCACAGCAGGTATACACCTGCAATAGTATGAACTGACATAAAACCTGTCATCAATATTTTAAAAGTGTTGCAAGCAACCATGCTCATTTCCCGAGTGAAGTGTTCTGCTCTTCTTTTTCCCAGTTCAATCATCTGGTCTATGCATGTTGTTTATCAGTTGTAATCTTCAGTTTTCACATTCTGACTTGGAAAGGCCTCAAACACACCTCCTCCCACAGCATCCTACGATGATCCGTTCTTAGAATGGGGCAGCTAACACAGGAAGTCTCATGTAGGCTGGACATCAGCTTTAATACTTGCTATAACCATAGAAGTCAAAGTCAGAATGCAATTCCTTCCCTGAGCTGTTTTCACCCACTTTTACATCTGAACTGCATTGTTGTACAGTAGAGTTTACAACTGGGGTAGTCAGAATAATAAAGGCCAGATTTTTTTCTGATAACAAATCTAAAAGTTTCTCATCCCTCAGTCTGCACAGTGAGCATTAACCCTTTAGCTGGGAACGTTACTTGACATTTTGTGCCCTGGCACTGCAGCAGTGGCACTGCACTGGTTTATTGCTACAAAGGACTGCTCCTTTTCTGCCAGTTCAGTTCTGCGAGCTGTCTCTCATCGAAGTGACAGCACTCACACAAATACTGCTGCTGGCATGGAGGAAGTGGGTGAAGAGGGCAGCGAGACTGCTCACTGCTTTTCGGAATGGTTGGTTAGATAATTCATCCAGAGCGTGAAGCTTAAATTCAATCACTTGAGCACAAAGAGTGATGTAAACTACCAGGGAAGTGAACTGAACACTGGGCTTGCACTAAAGCAGCGGCAAAAACCACTCAGACATTCTGTTGTGATCATTTTAGACAGGCTGATCATGAAATGGCTCTAACGAAGCAGCCTAAGGGAGAGGCTGC
Source organism: Nestor notabilis (assembly GCF_000696875.1). Classification (NCBI taxonomy): domain Eukaryota; kingdom Metazoa; phylum Chordata; class Aves; order Psittaciformes; family Psittacidae; genus Nestor; species Nestor notabilis. The sequence goes on along the minus strand of NW_009942515.1, from coordinate 15,499 downwards.
AACATCCTGAAGTGCTTCAGCTGCTTACAAATGCCCTCTCAGAGACTATTCCATCATTTTGTATTATGTTTTATACCACCCACCAGAAACAGGTTGCAGACAACTACCTATGTTTTTAGGTGCTGTGTCAATACAAATAATTAATAATAATCAGAAAATGTGAAGGCATTCATGTGAATACATTTTAAAAAATAGCAAAAAGAGGCTGAAACTCATAGAATCATAGAACAGTTTGGGTTGCAAGGGACCTTAAAGATCATCTAGTTCCAACCCCCCTACCATGGGCAGGGACACGTTCCACTAGACCAAGTTGCTCAAAACCCCATTCATGCTTTTAAGCAACCACAGACCCACTGATGTTCTCACATTCTTCAGATGGAACAAGAAGCCTTCACTTGAAGATGCTACAGAGCTCTGTTTTCAGCTGCTAAAGATGCACTTCAACTTTTGAAAAATTTTGAGCAGGTAGAACTGCAAGGAACAAACTGTGTTAAATGAATCTGAAATTCTTACATTGTCACTCTCATGCCGCTTATGTAAAGCTGTGTGGTTTCTCCATCAGTTGGGTGATTTGTTTAATATGGTATGAGATCTGGTTATTTTGACCTCATTCTTATTACTCTTTATACAAATCTCTTGCAAGACAATCCATAAAAACTCTACTAATATTTTAGCCACCTCCAAAATCAAATTCTCAAATGTTCATCCAATGTTACTCTTCTTGCTTCAGCTTTTTATGTCTCTCTGAACCAATTCTGCATAGTAATCCCTCTTAGCTGTCCATTATCCACTTACTTCATCATTTCTTTCTTATCCTTTAATCTGCCTACCACCTTTTATCCCCCCATCTCATTAATACTGCTTCATTAGAAACTCAGTCCTTTTGTTAGAAAACTTTTCTTCTTGATGTCGGTCTCCTTTTCTCACTTCTTTATAGTTGTAAGATTTCATGCATCCTAATTTCTCTTATATTGAGCACAGTATTCTTTTGCCTGTGACCTTTGACATGCTCCTCATGCAATTTCTCCCCTAGTGTTTAAAACTATGATGGTAACAAAATATCATCCTCTAATTCTTTGCACAGTATAGTTAGGAATTAGACTGAACTATATAATCCTAATAGCTCAGTTAATGGGAAGCAGAAACTTTGGGATAGAAGAAGAAAGCAACTTTCCGTAGTCCTTATCCAGAAAGCTTTGAAAATACATGTCTGTTCTTGATGAAAGAGTGGTTTCTCTCCAGGTCATCCCAAATCAAGTATAAATGCAGCACCCATGCAGAGACATGACAGACAAAGCCTCTGATGAAAGGACACAATTATTTTTAAAATAATTTTTCTTTAATTACTAGCCAAGCTTCTTGCAACAAATTGAAAAATTAAAAGTGAAAACTATATTGGAAGATCTGAAGTACATAAAGTACTCTGCTCAATAATTGCCATACCATGTGCAGCAAATATATGCTCAGCTGATCAAATAAAACCAACCGCATTCCCAGTCAGGCTTTTTTGAGTTGTTGATAACCTTCCATTGATTTCTGTTGACTAAACAGCCATTAAATGCAAAATCTAATTAAAATAAGGTATATTATTGAAGTGACCAAGTGACATTTAGTTAACTAAATATAAGTAAATGCCTCTGAACATTTTGGATTCAATACACTTGCCAATGGAGTACTATATGTAAAGATTTTTTTTTTTTAGCCCTGTTTATTAAAGGAAGTATGTTTTGTTCATCAAGAGAATGCCTTGATGATGTATCCTGATAATAGATGCTGCACCATAGCAGCCATTACATGTATCATATCTGGATCATCAGTTCATATTCAGTGTTAAAGGATTTAAACCTGCAAACCACAGTTCTCAGTAATTTAAGGAGCAGAGAGACCTCAGCATCTCACATGATCAGACTATTAATGGCTAGTAATTATCCACCCCCTTTAGCTTTCTAACCACAATTTTAATTGCAGAAAAAAATATTAAGTTATTAGAGAAGCTGTACAATCCCGTAATTTATGCATAACTTTAATCACCTTAGACTGAAGTGCTTTATTTCAGTAATATGTAGCTCGAATTGCTTCTCTTCCTACTGCTTTTCTAAGAATGCTGTCACTCAACTCTGGGATTTCAGGGTTGACTACTGTATTTGCATTAAATTTAACTAGCCAAATTTTATTTTACTCTCAGATTGCCTTTTAGTAAGGTCTGAGATACAGGCAGTTTTACTTTAGAAAACATTTTATTAAACTACTCAGTCTTATTTGAAGACTAATGAATTAACTTTTGGAATTATAATTGAAGTATTAGAAAGGAAGTTCAGTAGACCAGGCATATTACCAAGGCTTTAAAGTTTAGCTGCTAGAGAAACTCTGGTGCCTCCTCTATTAAATATGTAAAGACATCGCCAGAAAGAATGAAAATTTTATCTTTTGCAGGATATATAGAGGTTATTATAGTTTAAAATGTAATGCCAAAGGTTTGAGTAAGACATATCAGTTTTGTAGAGACACGCCAGTAGCAGGAGACACTCACAATTTGTCCACAATAAAAATGATGAAAAATTAATCTGATGGGTGCTGGGTGGTTTGGGGCTTTTTTTTCTTCTCAAATGGCACTAATCTTTTTTGATCATCATGACAGATTAGAATTTGTTCTGCTAAATAAGAACCAGTCCAAAACAGATTTAGGGGAACTGGAGTGAGCGAAGTTTGTAAGAGAATAATCCCTAGCTAGAAATTTCATAAACATCTCTAGAACTTACGGCAGCCCATCACATTTTATGTTTCTGTTCAATGTATCATTATTCAATTTAACATAGCACTGATTAAAAGAGACAATGCATTGAATTCTTATATTTCTCTTCAAAGTAGCATTTGACTGTGGAAAAAAGTTTTTTGTTATTTTGACATGTCACAGTCATCCCCATCAAACTTTCTGGCACAGGAGACTTTGAATCCAGTGAAGAACAACAATGCTTTTTGTTTAAAACTAAGTTGTAATCTCCAGTCCTGTTTTTTTAAGGTTTCTCCCCAAAAGACATCAGATCAGCTCACTAAAATCCCTGTTGCTGAGGTTTGGTGGCTGTTAGCAGCTTAGGCCAGTTGCAAAGCTAGTTATTGCAGGAGATAGAACAACCTCCTCAAGAATTTCCACATTCCCAGTTAGTTCTCCTTTTACATAAAGGAAACCTTTACTTCCCTACTATTCCCTGACTGCTGCAGTAACATACTAAAAAAAGGAGTACCACAGCTGCTGGAGCCTACTTCTCTCTCTCTGACAGTGTCCACTATCTCTACTTTATTTTGTGATTTGGAAAGGATCGTGGTCCCCTCCAACCCTCCAGCAGTGGAAATTATGACAGAAGTTTTGGTCATTGCCAAAGCTAAAAGGAACACCTTTATATTATTCCACAAATATATTATTACAAAGGATGAACCACAGGCTAGAAAGGTTAACAGATCTGTAGTGGAGTGCAGAAATACCATGGAAGAGATGCTTTGGAAAGCAAGAGTACTTCAAAGTAACAAACTATATCTGTTCTAGAGGAATAGGAAAATACTATTAGACTTTGATAGTGTATCATTATTAAAATGTTATTGCAACTTCGCCACTCAGTACTGTATGTCTGGTAGGAGAAGGTACAGCTTATCATGAACAACAGGGTACTTCTTGTCCCAACACAATACCAGGAATGATGCCAGTGTAGCTGTCAAAAAAAAAAAAAAAAAAAAAAGAGAGAACAGATGGGAACCCCATAATCCTCTGTCTCATTGTCCTTGACTCTCTCCTAGGTAAACTGGCATCTGTTGTCTTGACTCTGTTGACTACTGAGCATCTCTTGTCTTCCAACATTGCCATCTGCGAGAAGCATCGCACAGCACACCAATGTTTTGTGCACCACACTCATATTCTTCTACTCATTTTAAATTTATACTTCAGCATCCCTCTCTAGCTTCATGTCTGCTTGCAGCATCCAGTACTTGCCAGTTCAGAAGTATCACTGGGAAGGAAGCCTGTCTTGCTTTCATTTGGCCAAGCTCCCAGATTAGTGTTTGATTTTTAAACACCTGTAAATGGCCTAAGACACAGCAGTAATGACATTCATGAGGAACAGAAAAATTCTTTGCAGCTTAAGTAGTACCAAGAACACTGGAACATTATTTTTCAGATTCAGAGGTACTTCACAGGGGAATTAAGCAACTGGGCCGCTTTCAGTGGCAGAGAAGTGTATTCCTAAGCATGACATAAAACCACTGAAAACTAGGCTGCATAACAAAATATGGAAGAAGGATTTTAGAGTGGTTAAAATGCATGAAAACCTTGGATAGAGAAATGCAAATGCTTATTCTGTGAACAAGATTCAGATTTAGAAAAATCTACTTGAGAGATGTATGGGGGGGGGAAGTGAGAACAGGCCCCAATAGAACTGTAAAATGATACTATTTAAACAGCAAGTCATAATGCAGAAATGTTGGTATAATTAAGTAACTAATTTAAGCTACTGTAAATATACAGTGTATGATACATTATCATTAAAATGCTGAATGTTAACGTCATCACAAATCTTTACTCTCATCTTTTTAATAATTAACCCAGAAGTTAGAGTATTTCCTACCATGTAAGAAGACGGAAGTTGTGGCTACACAAATGTGTACAGTTCTAGATAAAAGCTACCTAGAGGAGAAAAAACTAAAGTCCTTTTCCTACTGTCACACATGCTTTCAAAGATTACCCTGTTTCAAGGCTGTATGTGGCAGTGCCACCTGGTGACCAAAGCTATGACAAACTCCTTTCAAAATACTATATAGCACAGGAATTTAATATATGAAATTAAAAAATATTACCTTCTTTTTTAATATGAATATTCAAGCTTACTGTTCCAAAGCTCAGTATGTGAAGATGATCAGAGCACTGGAGCATCTCCCGTATGAAGACAAGCTGAGAGACGGGCTTGTTCAGCCTGGAGAAGAAAAGGCTCAGGGAGACCTTAGAGCAACTTCAGTACCTAAACAGGGCCTGGAAGAAATCTGGAAAGGGACTTTTTACAAAGGCATGTAGTGAGAGAACAAGACAGAATGGCTTTAAACTGAAAGAAGGTAGATTTAGATTAGATACTAGGAAGAAATTCTTTACTGTGCAGGTGGTGAGACACCGGAACAAGTTGCCCTGAGAACACTGCCCCATCCCTGGCAGTGTTCGAGGCCAGGCTGGATGGGGCTTTCAGCAACCTGGTCTTGCAGAAGGTGTCCCTGCCCATGGCAGGGGGGTTGGAACTAGATGATCTGTAAGGTCCCTTCCAACTCTAACCATTCTGTGAGTCTATAGTTCTATGATTCTGAAACTGATGCTGAAATTTCCAATTCATAAATAAAACAATATTTCTAATGGAAACACTAACAGAGTATTTGGAAAGTATGGCACCTATACATACTGAACTGAAATGGCTCTTACGTTAGGGCAGCCAGACCGTTCATTAGCTATAGGAGGAAAATGCAGTACAGGGAACCCAGAAACAGTAAAATTAGCCTTCACAGAGAAGATCACGAATCTAAGCTTCCTTCTTTCTCAGTGACACAATCTTATAAATAATTAACAGACATACCCCAGTAACTCCGTTCAAATGGCAGGTGCTTCTCCACCTTCCCTCAGAAAAGCCTCAGAAACAAGAGTTAGAAAGTCTTTCAAAGCATCCAGGACTAGGTATGGGGAGTGCTGGGCACCATCCCTTTAACATGCACACTCCCTCATGCACTCAAGCACCAAAAGCAGAACTAGATGAGTATGTATAGACAGTGCTGTATGGTAGAAGCAAAACGTAAAGGAAACATCTGGTGAAAACTGCACAGTGACAAGCAAATGCAGTCATTTATGAGGTGACCAAGCCTTAGGAAGGGAGGACTGTAGCAGCATACTATACAAGCTCAAACTACATCGAGGCATTTGTTACGTCATGTACTGACCTGCACAGATCCAGCTTCCTAATTGAGTGAATGCCCAGCAAGCTAGCAGCCCATCCAACAGCTGCATAGCACTTAACTAAAAATCTCTCAGAAACAAGCGCAGCCACGATAAACCACAGGGTATAGGATAGGCCATAGGCTGCTGAATTTGAAGTTCCTCCCCGTGTTGCAAAGGTTCTTCAGAGCCAGGGCAGTTTTTACTGCAAGTAGATGAAATGACTGTGGCACTCTGTGTGTTATTTTAGTACCCCCATGGGCTAAGCAGAACCACCCTGCATGCCTCTGCAAAGGAGTGGCAATTACCCTCTCATTATACCCATAGTTAAGATAAGAGTACAAAGGCTTGAAAAGAGGAGGGTAAAAAATAAAAGGGGGATGGGCTTAGAAGTTATATACTTTTAGAATGTTGCTAAAGAAAGGCAGTACAATTTTCTGGACACAAGAACAGAGACATACTTTTATACCATGCCCCTGACTAGGCTAAAGTGTGCCAGAAGAAGCTAAATACACTAGCACACAGACCTGACTACAGCCATTTCTGCACTCTTCCTCTGGACTTCTCTCCATTTTTCTATAAAACAGCTCTCTGCAGGTGGGCCTATATGTTTGAAATGAATGTAAAAAAGGCAGAACAAAGAAAGTCATGTGATGAAGATGACAGATTGCCATTGCCAGGAGATTCCTTCATTATTGCCTCTGTTGGGTTTGTTTACTGTGCAAGACACCCCTCCGCCTTCATTCCTCTTGCTCTGTTTGAGGCAAATGTTGAAAACAAAAAATTTTTTACTTGTCCCCTAAATACAGCGAAGGAAAGAAAAGCACTTGTATGTAGTTTCCTGCAAAACGTCATGAATCTCTTCTGTCCTGTCTTTTCCTAGTTCAGTACAACATTTTGCCTACCTGTAATTGCTACAAATATTCCTTGCAGCCTGCAGTTATTCCTCAGTTCCTTGGTACCCCAGCACAAAGAAAGACTGCAACTGTCTGAACTTCATCCTAATTTATTAAGGAAAGAAGTTTAGTCATAGTCTAGCCCTGAACTTTACCCATTATAGTATTTATGAGACAGACTTTCATGCAGTCAGCTTAAAACAAAATACAGACCATCTTTACCTTTGTTACCTGTATGTTTAATGAGCTTACAAAAATACTCATGTTATACAACTTCGTATCAATCAACAAGTAGAATTAGAAACACACAATAACTCCTGATTCTCTCTGAAGAGGTCTGGTTTCTGCACGTATAGGCAAACAATTTAATAGCTTGTTTGAACATGCTAATATTGCTACCCTGAAAAATGTTAGGATTTTAGTTAGGTTTTTTTCCAATAAAGTACTTAATTCTTCCATTACTCATTATAGGAATTCTGACTGATAGTGATCAGGACAAATCTCAGAAGTTCCAGTACATAGCCAACTTTTAATCACATCTCCTAGATGTCCATAAACACCTCTGAAAATTCTCAGGCAGTAAACCAGTATGGCACACATGTCCAGGCATCTTCCAGCCAGAGTTACAATATGCCGGAATTCAGGGACATTTCAAAAATATTCATTAATATTTCTAGAACATTTGACTTGACAAAATATAAGTTAGATTTCTGAAAGGCTGCCAACTTTCTCCTCTTGGTGATGGACCAAGGTAAAATGGTACCTCGACGTTTCCTCATTACCTTCTAGCATCTACTAAATTGCTGTTTCTAGAAGTTAGGACACAAATAAATCTTCTCTTCCATCCAGTTCCAATGAAGGCACAAGTATTTCCAGCTATATGAAGAACTTAAGTGCATTAGAACAAATGGGAATTATTTTTAAGGCTCCAGCTTTACTTAAAAAAAAAAAAAAAAAGTATTTTTTTTCTAGAACTCTTGCATTAATGTAAAGCAATTAATTCACTAGGTCAAAGCATGACAACGTTTTCCAGTTACAGCAGCCTTACACTCCAACTTCCACAAATTAACAATAAAATAAAAAAAAATCAGCTGCTCATATCACTTTTCCATATATCCACAGGCTTTGTTAGCACTGTGTTCAGCCCTGAGCACTTGCAGACAGAAAAGGGAAAAGGTAAATGGGAAGCCTGTTCCTGAGGCCATTTTGTGACATTCCACTAACAGGGTCCCAAAAAAGAGCAATCTGTTCTCTCCAGCCACAAAGCAAACATCTCGGACTTCAGCAGCACAAGGGAAGTATCATCCAGACCAACGGCCACAGCCCACAACTTTTCACTATCTCTTGTTAAAGCCATCACTTTTTCACTGATTTGGGCTTTCAAGCAACTCCAAGTACTATTTTTATGCACCACGCAGAATGCCCAGACAGTGGCGGTGTATCTCTATTGAAAAGACTGCAGTATGCAGCATGCAGTGTGCTGTTTATTTTCATGACACAAAGACAAACATAACCTGTGCCAATGAGTTTCAGCCACCTTCTAGAAAAGGGTAATTAAAAAAAAAAAAAAAAAAGTGGTTAGAGAAGTACATCATGCTCTCATTTACGGGAGCCTGAAATCCCTCGACGATCTGTCCTAGCAAAACTGGTTCTCAGTCTCTACCACTCCGAACCTGCAGCATAAATTTCAGTCTGCTTATCAGTATGAATTGTCTCTCTTCATAGTTACCTGCTCTGCCCTACTACACCACCACCACCACTTCTCAAAATGTGAAAGGATTGTTTTTATTACATCCCACTATGTTTGCAATTTGTGTTTTGTATGGGAAACAAGGGGGGGGGGGGACAAAACAAAACCAGAACAATAACAACAAAAAAAGAAAGCATGCAAGCATACTGGATTTATCACTCCCCCTTTGGAAATATCCCCATCCTTCAGAATCAAAAATGCTGTAGATTAGGACATTCTCCAAGAACACCACAGTCCAATGGACTCCTGCCACACAACAAAAGGAGAGAAATCTTGCTGACTTTTAGCAAGGTCCTTTCTCTGACATGCTTGGCTAACACTCCAGTCCGAATTTTCAACTTTCCTCTTGACTTTCCTAGTTCAGAGCCTGAAGTGAAGCAACTACATCAATATTCTAATTTAATTAGAAAGAAGCAAACTGCTAATCAAAACATCAAGCAGAGTGCCACAGATTAGGGTTGGATTAAATGCAAAGGCAAAAATATACTAAAATGCTTTTGAATTAAACTCACCTTTCTACCTTTATTTAAAATTAGCCCCTGGGCTTCATTTCAGAGAATAAATTCTGGGTCTCCAGAAAAGCTTAATGCATTAACTCAGTTTTTATAAGCCTAGGTGATGGGAAATAAGTATTTGAAATAAACAAGCTATTAAGACAACTACTCCAGTTTTTAAACTAGGACTGAAATCCAGGTCTGTAAATACCTACAACTATCTACTTAACATTGCTATTCTTCAAGAATAACTGTATGCTTGTTACGTGTAACTTCATATTCTCCTTATACTTAATACTATCGTTGAGCCCAAGTGCATCTCAGTTTTACAGATGAAAGTGCTAACATGGGGTTTACACTTCTTTATCTTCCCAGCCAACATTTTCAGGCGTCTTTCTGCACTCCAGAGTTCCATGTGTAGTTTCTTATTGTTGGATATTAGAAAGTCCACAGTCTTCTCTGTACACATCCTGATTTTTTGTCTACCAGGATGAACAAAGGTGAACACATTTTCACAAACACTGCAGAGTTGCTTCAACTATTCAAAAGTGAAGAAATCTTCACAGCAATGTAAGGATGATGCTGACAAATACCTGTTGAAAACACAAGGATACATACCTTGCTGAAAAATGGCACTTTATTCCCTGTGCAGAACAGAAAGTTTACTTGATTTAAGTCGGTCCGAAATTTCAGTGTAAATAAAAGTTCTCTTCAAACTGTTTCAAGAACAGCTGCCATTTCCTTGAACTGTCTGAAGAAGTTCTAAAAAGCAAGGTTTAAGATAGGTTTCAGTCGGTTGAAGAAACACTCGAACTGTACTTCAGACTAGCATGTTAGACAAAAATCACAATCCATATTTCTCACATTCCCTCTTTCCTCCAGTTACAATTTGCAGATTGAACTTTCTGCTTTTCTTTTTGTGGCCTGTTTGGCATTGTGGTACATTCACTATTAAATCTACACAGGTGATGCCTTGTTTGCATGGGTTTGCCTATTAACAGGAAAACAGGCTATGAAAGAAAAATAAAAAGTAGCTCTCTCATCACAAACAAAAAACCAAACAAAACCACAAAAAAACCCACTATAAACAAAACCCCACAAAAAATATCCCAACAACAAGACCACCACCATAAAAAAACACTTCTCTCACAGATGTTTCTATTCCCTGCTGAAATAATCCAGAATTATCAAGTATAGTGTCTATTTCTTATAGTAGCTGAACAGCAAATTATGGAATAGGTTTCAACCAGAATTAGTATTTCACAGCATCTAAGGATTCAGGATATCCTTCTCGAATTTCTGCCAGTCCAACTCCAAGTATTTATTTATTTATTTGTAAGATTGTGCGATATTCTATATTTTGTATTTGTCCTTTAAACAGAAGTGACACATTTATGCAAAATTAAACAAACTTACATAAGTTAATAGATGAAGATACAGCAGTTAAGAGCCAGTGGTGACAAAGCAGACTGACCTCTATTCCTCATCATGAGCAAGTGTTAGACTCAACCCAAGTTTTGGATTTTGAGCCTGGGGAACAGTTCCCTAGATTTAAAATGTTCCATCAATTTTTAATAAGGCAGAGTGACAGCTGACAAGAAAGATCCAAGTGTCTTTACATCTTCAGTTATTAGCTTATTCATAAACTAACAGATTAGTTATTGCTAAATTAATATTTTTGGATAAGTGACCTAGAACTAAATGCTATGAAGTAAGTATTCATCTTCAGTGCTTTAGATAATTATTTAATGCTTCATCTTTGAATGACTGTATTAGTAAATTAGCAACACAAACATATGCATGAAGGTATACAGTTGCTCATTCACAACAATGTCATTGTTTTCAAGAGACTGATTCAGGTAACACTGATCACAGACCTTGAACTGTGGGATCGTCATTTCAAAAGTTTTGTCTGTTACTTGTCCTGAAGGGTCTGCAACTGTTAGTGTCACCGTAACATAAGGATACTTCAGAGACCTGCATGTGTCAGAGCTCATTGCAACTCCCAGTTTCCATTTAATGTCTACAAACTACAAAGGAAAAAAAGTTAAAGAAAGATCTAGTCTACTATTGCTATTCTGTCAGACAGATGTTTTCCAGACGATATAGAACATCTAGAGCTCATATACAAATGGGAAACATACACATTCAGATATTACTGCAAATACAAAAATCATCCTTTTAATAGCAACAAAACAAGCAGTAAGTTACTTCACTTTATCCGTTTTCCTTATTCAAGTACTGTCAGTAGTCAAGTACAGTTTGTTTTAAGTTCTAGTAAGAGAAGCTTGAGCCATACAGTTCACGTGGCTTGTATACCATGCATGCTTTGGTCATTGTTTTTTTTAAGAGGTTTCTAAATCGAGTGGCAACATGAGTAAAACCTTGGACAGTGCTCAAAAATTTTTATAATAGAACTAATGGAGAAAAGAATTTCATAAGTTAATTTTAGATAAACCAAAGTATATCATAAAAACATTTCGGACAGGCAAGTTATCATTTTTAGCCTTTTATGACAGGCAGAACTTGCATAAAGAAGTGAAGAGAGCCTTCAGAGAAGCTTACTATCAAGCCTCAGACAAATTTTTTTTCCCCTAATTCCATACTTTTAACCGTTCTTAGAAAAAAAGATTTTAAAGTGCAAATACGCTCTGTATTTTCTTAAAAAAGGGGAAAAAAGGAATGCTGGAATTTGACAGAAAGTTATCTTTAAAAAAAATTAAACTTGCTTAAGGAGACAAAGAATAAAACAATCAAATGCTGATGTTATCAACTCGAAAGAACAATTAAAATTAAATTTAAAACAGATTCACACAGCCAGCCAATACAATTGACTGCCACTAACCTTCCCTAGTAGTACCATGAAAGGCTAATTTTTAAAGAGCTATAAAACGTAACTTTATTGTCCAAGCAACAATATTAGAAAACTGTTCAGCATTTAGTCAACATTTATTTTATAATAAGCTCCTTTATCTGGGTAGGCATTTGGCAACATATATGAACATATATATATATATATGTGTGTGTGTCTGTATATATATGAAAGCTTTTGGCAGTCAAGATACCACCACGTCCTTGACAATACAACACACACAATGAAACACTGATGTATCTGGAAAGTTAATAGCTCAGCTGCACTGTGTCATTTAGTTACCTGCCCCACCGTGGCCATATTTCCTGCATCTTCTGACACACTAACGGATTTGCCCTGCTCATTCCACACATGACGAATGACCTGAAGTGCGTGTTTCGGCAGCGCGCTGACTGCATTGCCCAAGGTGGTCATGAGTTCTTCCGTAGAGAGATGGTTTCTGGCTGCTGTGCTATAGGCATATCCAGAGAACACCACATCAATTTCACTCTCCACAAATTTAATAAAACGTCTCACTTCACGCCAAATAGGCAATTTATATCTGCTTTATATGTCTATATACCTTACAATTATTAGGTAGCCTGTCATATTTTTTCCCTAGAATATTTTACTAATCTTACGTATCCACATGCAAAAAACAACAGAACTTGACTTTTAGTATGTCTTAATATGCAGACACCAAGCTTTGCAAGGCTTGTGCAATATGCAACATTAAAACAAAAATGATCACTACCTCCAAGTGCTGTTGCAACTGAGAAAGGGCATAATTTAGTGAAAGGTGTGTGCATAGAGCAGTTCATGCAGATCCACCCCTCTTTAAAACGCATTAATAAAAGAGGAGAAGAGCTGGTGCTTCAAGTAGCATGGTCTAATATAAAGGTTTTATATTTTATAGAGGAAAAAAGCAATATGTTGAATTTCTACTGGTATGGTTTCTTCAGTCATATTAACATTACATAAAATGTTTAGATACTAGATATTAACACAAGCAGCAAGATCATGAAAAGGCTTTCTTTGTGAAAACAGAAAAACTCAGAACAAAACAACTAAAAATACCACCTAAAAGCTTTACCTTTATCACAGCACAGTTCAATGTTATAAAACTGTGTGCCCTTCAAACAGGCACAAATGCTGAAATAGTGTAGCCGGCAGGACTAGGGTATGATCACTTCCCTAGTCAGCACTAGTGAGGCCACAATGTGTTCAGTTCTTGGTGCCTCACTACAAGAGAGACGTTGAGGTGCTGAAGCAGGCCCAGAAAAGGGGCAGCAAAGCTGGTGAAGGGTCTGGAGCACAAGTCTGGTGAGGAACAGCTGAGGGAACTGGGGCTGTTTAGTCTGGAGAAAAGGAGGCTCACGGGCAACCGTATTGCTCTCTACAACTACCTACAAGGAGGTTGTAGTGAGGTGGAAGCTGGTGTCTTCCCAAGTAACAGGAGATAGGACAATAGGAAATGGCCTCAAGCTGCACCAAGGGAGGTTTAGATTGGATATTAGGAACAATTTCCAATTTCTTCACAGAGAGGGTGGTCAGGTATTGGAACATGCTGGCCAGGGAAGTGGTGGGGTTACCATCCCTGGAAGTGTTCAAAAACCACGTAGATGAGGCCCTCAGTGATATGGTTTAGTGGTGGTCTTGGCAGTCCTGGGGTAAGGGTTGGACTTCATGATCTTAAAGGTCTTTTCCAACCTAGTTGATTCTATGGTTCTAATCTCTAAGAAACAAGAAGTTTTTAGAACACACTTCTTCCAGGAAAAGGCCTAGCTGACTTAGCTTTTGAACAGAGCTTAGCTTCCTCTTTTGTTTTGCCAGGAGTTCTAAAGCTTGTAGACAGGATCATAGAACAATTTCCTCTTTTTTTTAAAGAAGTGAGACAATATATTAAGTAGGTATATATTTTTGGGAACATAAACTAAAGCCAGTTCTTTCTTTGTGTACTAAGAATTACAAATGTTTGCCCTTTTCCCAAATCAGATTGTTTATACCCATATTTGATGTCACTTTTTAATACCACTATTAAGTTGAGGTGGAAGGAAAAAAAGACATGAGGCAAAGTAAATTATGTTGTGCTTACCTAAATAGAAATGAAACAATGTTAGCTATTTTTGCCAGGTCACCAATACCAATTTCAATCCCAGATGTTTGAATTCTCTAGAAACAGAATGTTCAAGCAATTATAATTAATAGTAAATTATACATTAATAAAAACTTCTTTGTATATACACACACAAAGACTTGGGGAATCTATCCTTTACAGCATATATAGCCAATATACTTGCAAGTGCTAGCATCCAAACTTACCTGACATAGTTCAGCTGTATTTACACCAGGGATCTTATGGTTCAGATGTTGAATTATTTGTTCACACTGCAAAGAAAGTTTGAAAACATTTTTAATGCATATTTTAATATACAAGACAAAGCGAGCTTGACTACTTGGAGACTACAAAACAAAAATAAAACTGGTTAATGCAAAGACGGACGACAGGAGATGGCTTTAAATGTGAACTCAAGAAAAAAAGTCATTGAAATGACTGATATTAAAAGTGTATCAAAACCAAGAAAAGCAAATAAATTCAGTCAAGACCTTCAGTTACTGCCTCACTAGCTATTCCTACTTAACATGCCATTTTCATACTAATTGAACAGGCTTCCTGTTCAAGTGCACACTACAGTAAACAAGATGAACGTTCTCTAGACAAACTAGCTTGATGTGTCATTTAGATGAAAAGCAATAATATGTTCTTAAAAGTCTTCCATGATAATAACATAAATGTAAAGCAATCCCATGGCTCTTATCAGGACTGGTCCATTTCATGAGTCACATAAATCTCAGCTACCGCATATATAAGATTACCTTTACAACAGACAAAAAACAGAAGAGCTTAAACAAAAAGGTTTCTTTCCACATCCCACTTATTGCCCTACTTACCAGTTCTGCAAAAAAGTCTTGAGGTATTAAATTAATCTTATCTGCTGCACCACCATCTAAAAAAACACAAGCAACAGCGATCAGAACAAGTCCTTGAAGTGTTAAAGTAACGAATCTAGTCTTTCTCTGAAGAATTCCTGGGTCGTGGTGCATGCATTTACTTTTACAGCAAAGCTTTCTTTAAGGGAGTTTGTCATGAATTACGCTAACATAGCCTGCTCAGCATCGCAAGTCAAGCCTAAGAAGAGTGACTCCTTAAAGACTTCAGAGTTTCATGCAATCGCACGGTCTGACAGCCCCGCATAACTCTCCCGACCCCGCGGAGCAGTATCTGCACCCAGCCCCCAGAGCTTGCCCTCTGACGTCCGCAGCACAACACCGCTGCTCTCCCTAAGCATACGCTGCTACATCTACGCCACCTCTCGGCGGCGAAGCCCCCAGGTGGCCGGCGGACAGCGCGGGAGAGCCCTCCCCAATCACCCACTGGGAACGGCCGGCCCATGACCCTGAGCGAGGCGGCTCCGCGGCTAAGCCTTCAGGAAAAGGGAAGGCCGGCACAGCGGGACGCCCGCACCCCCGACGGGCCGCACTCTCCTCCCCTCA
>NW_009942514.1:0-23793 GCF_000696875.1 Nestor notabilis | reverse complement strand
GTGATAGACACTACAGCTAAACCAAATGGCCCATCCTTGACACTATCTCTTCGTGCTCCTGTAAGCAAGGGGAAAAGTAAATGAGAGGCACAAACAACAGAAGAGTTACTATTACTTGAATCAGAGGAATTTTGGCATAATAACAATTCTGTGTGTCTGTGGCTAGGGAGAGGAGGAACTGGCAAATAATAGGTTTGCTAGCATTACAGCCAGAGACCAACAATGGGTGAGTGCAAGTTCCATATTAAGTGTTTGTTTGAAAGAACATTAAAGTATTTTAATAAAACATTTTGCATGCTTGTGAATTATTAATTACTAACTAAAGTTGATGTATTTATGTCATTGTTTTGTATACAGTACAGCAAGTAATTGCTTATATTCTTAATATTTACAGAAAGAAATGTATCATTTCCTTCTTCCAGACAAAACCAGACCCTTGTGATAAAGAGCACAGTGCCCTTGCTGGAACTCAGTCAATGTCAAATACTTAATCTAGACTTGAACTTCATGACTGTGCAGTCACCTGTAGTAGATGCTTAGAGACATAACAGGATTACAGGTCTAAATCTTATATATTGGTAGTTTTTGAACCTTCAAGGTGTTATCAAGACATAAATATGCATCTTTAAGTGAACTCTCTGCCACAGCAGCCTTCCTTAGCACACAAATTTGATGTAAGTCTGTGATTCTCTGCTGAGATATGCATTACATCATTGTCTATTTTCAGCTTGTTACATTAATCAAAACCTATCCCATTTATTAAACTGCTTCCTGCAGCTCAGACATTTGAAATTCAGAGTGCCAGCAAGCAGCTGCCAAGCACCGTGAAGGGAAGAGGTGGGATAGATTTGAGTAATGTACAAATTGAATTTCAAGTGGCTGAGCAGCCTCTTTATCTCTTAGTGACACAACCAGTGATTGTAACAGTATTCTTAAAGGAAATGAAACCTGGAGCCACTGTTCAATCACTGGGTAGTTACTATAGCCCTTCCCAGCAGTCCTTCCAGAACTACTGGTGAGTGTGACCTTTGCAAAAATGAACAAAGCCTTGATTTCTGCACAGTTAACCTTTACAAGCTGGAACCCTCCTGTGGAACCTAACCATAACAGAGGAATGCTTTGGAATAAAAACACACAGACACATATCTTATGAAAGAGCAAATTAAAAAAAAAATATAAGAAAAAAAAAGAAGGAGAAGAAATACTAAAGGGAGAAAGAAAAAATTTTGGATAGAGACATTCAACAGTTTTCCAAATAGTCAGTTACCTACATCTCTGTTTTGATCAGCACTTTTTGTGCTCCTCATATTCACAGGTAACAGCCAATCCAGAAGACTAGCACCAAAACTGTTTTTCTCAGAAATATTCTCTGTGCTTTAGAAGTCACTCAGCCAAGAAGGTGACAAACAAAAATTCAGTACAATCTTAACATCAGCTATTCCAACAAAATCACAGTGGATATAGGTACTGTACCCAAGTGGCCAGTGGAGTCCCATGTCTCCGTTAGTGTTCCTTCCCTGTGCACCTGCTACCCATGAGAGACTCCAGGCATCCAGATTTGTGTGTGAGAATCATAGAACGGTTTGGGTTGGAAAGGACACTAAGATAGAATCTTAAGATTGATGCTAAGATAGAATCTAGGGTGATGCCTCACCCTAGACCGTGTTGCCCAAAGCTCTGTCCAGTCTGGCCTTGAACACTGCCAGAGATGGAGCATTTACCATTTTTTTGAGCAACCTGTTCCAGTGCCTCATTACCCTCATAGTAAAGAACTTCTTCCTTATATCTATCCTGAACTTCCCCTGTTAAAGTTTGAACCCATTTCCCCTTGTCCTATCACTACAGTCCCTGATGAAGAGCCCCTCTCCGGCATCCTTGTAGGTTCCCTTCAGATATTGGAAGACTGCTATGAGGTCTCCACGCAGCCTTCTCTTCTCCAGGCTTAACAACCCCAACTTTCTCAGCCTGTCTTCATATGGGAGGTGCTCCAGCCCTCTTATCATCCTCGTGGCCCTCCTCTGGACTTGCTCCAACAGCTCCATGTCCTTCTTATGTTGAGGACACCAGAACTGCACACAATACTCCAAGTGGGGTATCGCTGATCACACTCATTCTGTTGCAGCCCAGGATATGGTTGGTTTCTGGGCTGCGAGCGCACACTGAAGCTGGCTCATGTTCAGTTTTTCATTAACCAACACCCCCGAATTCTTCTCTGCAGGGCTGCTCTGAATCACTTCTCCACCCAGCCTGTAGCTGTGCCTGGGATTGCCCTGACCCAGGTGTGGGACCTTGCACTTGGCTTGGTTGAACTTCATGAGACTGGCTTTGACCCACCTCTCAAAAGCGTCAAGATCCCTCTGGATAGCATGAATAACCATCGTAAGAGATTTTAGGAGAGATTGAATTACCATTCTCCCATCATCACATTTCAAAACATGAACTCAGCTGTGAGCATTATTTTCTTGAGCATTTGGGAACCCATGTTGCCTCAGCGAGGCGTGTGTGCTTCTAACATTACTGCAAGGCTGCTTAAAAAAACAAAAGCCCATAATTTTCCTTACCAAAAAGTTAATCAGTGCAAACCAAATTCTTGGTAACCTTTTCAGATGCTGCTGCAGCAGGTAAAATTGGATGTAACTGGTGGAATGCTTTGTAAAGTTTTCTCATATAGGAATCTTGATAAAATTTTATTCCTATTCCAGGTTTTTTTCTTGTTATCTTTAATGACATTGATACCTGTTTGAAAAGCTTTAAATATACCTTTGAACAATGTGAGAGCGAAGTAATATTCTTTTATGTTTGCTCGATTTGGTTTCTTGAGTGTATGTCTTTGTGGAAATAATCTTTGGGGTAAGTTCTTTGGAAAAATTACAGTTTCAAAACCAAATTCTTATAGCGTAAACTGCATCCATAGATTTGTCTGCATACCTTTTAGTTTGCTGTGCAGAAGTCTTCTCTCTCACATGTGCTGTCCCAGTGCATATCCTTGTCATGCTGGTAGCACGAATTTCTTGTATTTTCTTCTCAGCCAAGCCAAGATATCAACTAAAGCATTTAACAGAAAAAGCATGAATAATATTAAAACACAAGAAAGATTAAATGACAAAAGAGTGTGTCACTAAAATAGTACTAACTGGATAAGTAATTATCAGGCAAAAGTATTTTACCTTTAATAGCAAATTAGAAGCTTCACCTTGGGAGGCCATATATTAATTGTCACAATTTTTGTTTCCTTGAATAGAATGAAAACATACCATAGTTTTTTTTCAATGTACTCTATAAAACTACATCTGGACGATACAAAGGTAAGAACAACTTCATCCTAACATTCAAAGTGAAGCCGCATACTTAGACCTCCACAGGAAAATTACTTGAACTCATTCTAGATGACCATTTCATTGAAAAGCAAACCCCTGCCTTTAGGCTATTTAGAAAGGTCGGGTGTACCTTTTTCGTTTTACTATTATGTACTCTTTAGTGTTTTTTCACACCAACTCCAGTTAGCTTTTAGAAATACCAAACAACTCCCACCTTCATCCCTATACTTTTCACTTTTGTAGATCATTAATTACTTCCATACTTCAGAATTTGAGTGTAAAAAAATTTCATTCAAAAAATCCCAGGAAAAAGAATCAACGGTGTAATTGATATTACTCAGCAAACAATAGGTCATTAGATAGTCAGACTTCCTATTCTTTAAAACTTGTTTTAGTTGCTTTAAATACTCAGTTTAAAGGAAAAGGTCTCTAGTGAAATGGTATTAAATTTGCCACTTTTCATCTCTGCCAATAAGGATTTTGGTATAGAAATATGGAATTAGCACCCAGGGGACAATATTAATTACCAACAGAGGAAAAAATGTTCTGTATGCAGATTGGTGAAAACTCTTTATTAACTGCTAAGAGATAGTTAATTTGCTATTAGTCAGAACACCTAACTAAAGGCTGCTGCCTATGAACCATTGGTTAAAGTTTATGGTAGCAATAACCTCACTGAAAAACACTTGTTACCACACTTAATGACCAGATTTTAAACCATTAATCTTCCTTTACAGGTTAACCAACCAAATGCGTGTAAGCTATTTGTAATAACCAATACCACCAACATATTCAGATTTTTTAAACATCAAAGAAACTTCTTAATATATAGTCTATAGCGACTTGTCTGTTAATAGCACCAAATATGAAAGAAAAGGGCCTCCATTTCAAACAGACACAGCATGATATTGTCAATAAAAAGGTATAATTTAGCTTTTAACTAGCACGTTTCCTTATAAAGAGCACATATGCTCTACAGCACTAGAGTGCCATAGCCCCATTCCACACAGTTACTAGAAGATGGGGGAATGTGCAAGAGCATGAAAGATCTTTATGATGGATCAGAGTCAAGGGGCAGTATCCACTGTGACATTAACTATCAGGTCAGAATTGTAAGTACTCCATCGCACATCTTCATGACGATGAAAAGGTGAACTCTCCCTCTACCTTGCCTATGATACAATGACGGACCTGCTCTGCCTGAAAGGCTAGTTTCCATTTCCATAGGGAGTAGCAGGCAAATGGTATTATCGGTCAGTGGAAGTACAAAGGATACTAAAACTAAATAGTAGTTTACCGTAGTGGTAACGTCCTAATCAAGCCAAAATAACCTCTGCCAAATGCAAACACATACATCTGTTCTTTAGTCTTCTACTGAGGCAGTCACACTCCTTGTTTTTCCTTCACTGCAGATTTCCTGGTGTCCACTAGTATGACAAGTTTAAGGTACAGAGCAAAATGCTTGTGTGGGTAGTTCTTTTTGCTGGGACTTGTACTTAATTTCTTGCAGTCTTGGAAAAAGCAAATGAAGGATGTACTTACTCTGAAACCCGTCCAGCAATATTTCTCACAGGGAGTACTTCCGGAATATGATTGTGTCCCACATTGCTGCCTATACCCTCTAGAAATGTTTTCATTAGATTACTGTATAGCCTGTGCTTATTCTAGATATCTGTAGTCACCGGGCCGGTCCCCAAAGTGAGAAGCAATGATATTATTGGAAATCCTATTTGAAGTTTACAAACCATTGCAGGATGTTGTTTCAGGACAAATTCCACTGTGCTATGACCTATTGCAAACAAAGCCCAAGAACCTGAGGTGGACCACTGATGTTTTTTATGAACCCATTTTATCTTGGCTGAACATGCACAATGGTATGTTCTTAAAAACGCATCAGTTTTTAGGCTTGAGGTAAAGAACAGATAGCCTTAGCTGCAAATAAGCACCTACCAGCTTCCACTGAACTTAACTAATGCAGCTTTGTTATATACAGCACCTCTGGGATCTCAGTAATGAAATGACCCATCTTTAATAATTCTCCAAATCGCAGTAATACAATAATATTTGTGACCCAATCACTTAAGTTAGTTACTCTTGAGTAGCAAAATAATAAAGCAGGAACATGTGAGGTGGTTAGATCAATAGAGACAGTAATGATGCAAACAGTTGCAAACGAAGGCGCTCTATTACCAGTGCAACAAGTACTTACAACCAAAGACAACAGCTTGTACAAATTCAATTGCTCTCAGTCATTTTCTTTTGTGATGGCTATTTCTTAATTGTGGGAAATTTCATGTACATGCTAATTCTTCAAATATTCTTGGCCAGCTTCCATCCAGTAAACAAGCTTTGTTATTATTTGAGTATTTAACTCAGCCAAGCTCTCAATAATAATTTAATGACTGGATTTCATATTGCTTTGGGAGTACTTGTTAAATGAATGGCTGTACTGAGAAGCTGCAATAAAATATTCTTGTAGCCATCTTGGATGTTGAGACTTTTTCTCTTTTTGAGGGTTGTAGTGTTTGTTTTCCCCTACTTATTACAATACTGGGGGAGGAGGAGAAAGAAAAAAGACCAATAAAAAAAGAAAAAAAAAAAAGAAAACCAACAAAAAATAAAAACCCAACCCAAAAGACTGGTTCCTTCTACACAATGCTGAATTTCAGCAGAAAATTTACTCTTGAGATAAAATTAATCTAAAATTATGATTTTCCCAAAATCATGTCTTAAAAGAAAGTTATGTCTTGGTTTAAAGTGCTTATCCCTACAATCTTGTGAATTTTGTCCTATGGCTTCTTAGTGAAATAGTACTTAAGAATATTTGAGTTTCAGTAAGGAGCTCACACCTGAAAATGATTAGGAAGTGTTTTAACCCCAAATAACATGTGGATGATAAGCATGAAAAATCCACTAACAGATTTTCCATGTCAAAGTCCATGACGATAGTCATAGCATGATTTCTCTACATGCACATGGTGTGCTATCAATGGTTTATAAAGTAAAATGTCCTTAGCGTGGGCACTGTTGTGGACAGGAGAGAAAGACTGTATGAATACATTTCTCTGCATTAGGTGGGGAAAAATTACACAGGCAGGTGCACCGTTATTTGACTGATGTAAGAGGAGTACGACACAACAACTAATTAATACCAGTGCAACTATACTGGTAAAATGTTATACCACAGCTGTGCAGTAGCTCTGTGCCTCACTGAGGCCTTACCGTTTAGCTCTTAATGAGCGCTGATGCTCTCCTTCCTGAAAACCCTTTTGTGCTTTCTATTGACTCCATGTGGTACTTTGATGAGTTCACACTTCTTCTTAAGTACTTCTGTATCAGAAAACAAGAGCAAAGCTGAAACAAAGTGAGTCATCTGTTTTAGTCTTTGCTTTCACTGCATGAGATAATGTGGAGGTGTTAATTACAAGACTTCACTGAATCTTGACTAATAACAGTGTGCAAACAAATGTATGTCAAACTCAGCTACAAAAAGCTTCTACTAATAAGGTAAAACTAGCAATTAGACCTGACAATGAAGTCATACTTTTTCTTGAATATTCATTTATGAAGTCGTTGTTTGTAGGCTTGCTTCTGTTTTCTTTAAGAAAACTAATAGGGACTCCTAGTCATTCATTAAAAATGACTTAAATATCATTTGGTGAGTGAGCACACTGGATTAATTCTCCTTTATACTAATCCACTGACCCTTTGCATCAAAGGCAGAGAAGTAATGTTCTCTGAGATTCCCCAATCTGTGACCTTGGCATAATAGGAACAAATTGAATTCCCAGAAGAAGAAAAATGACACTGACCATATAAAATCACTAACTGCGTGTCTGAAGCACCATTTAAATTCTACAGTGGAACTCCTTTGGTTACAAGAAGAACGAATATGATTAGCACAATAAACTTAGTCCTGTCATTAGGTCTGGGGCTTTTTTTTCCCATTCTTTACAAAGCAATTTTGACATGCTTCTTTAAACACACAAGCTTTGCATTCCCATGCTGGATGAATGCATACCAGGAGGAAGTAGACTGAACATTCAATCTCCTTATGTGCCTGAATCTGCAACTAAAAACAATCACAAGCTCAAACTCAGCCATGTTGTTTAATTCCATATCTGTGGATTAGTTGTTCCCTTAAAACCATTTAACGATTATTCCAAAATGTATTACACTAAATACAAATAATTTCAGTGGATTTTTTAAATAGCATGTCTAGTGGAAATTAGAAAGTACCACCCTGGAAAACCATTCCCTGGAAAAGATTTCATATGTAGCTGACAAATTGAGGACACTAATTGAGGATATATAAAAAAATGTGAAAGAAAATGAAATTATTCTTTTTGGAAAGATCTTTGATTACCAATCTCCATTTTCTCCCTAGATTATAATGTAAACCATTTCCAATATTAACATATGGCAGCTATACACTACTGCTGAGAGCTGCTGAAACTGTGCCAAATATAATGCCGTTCTGGTGCATATTTCCTCACAGAGACACCTGTCTGAGTAACAGTATGGCTGCATATAGTTTGATCTATTCCCAAATACACTTCTGTCTTTTACATCTATCTATGAAGCTATGGAAATCTATAGGCGTATCTGTATCAGTATCTACACGTACATATTGACACACATTACCAGTCTCCAGTCCTTTGGCTCAGCAGATGTTTTCCAGACCAAACTCAAGGTTTTTGCTGGCCAGCTGTGCTGGGAAGGAGAAGATGAGAGGACAGAAACTATGACAAGCCACTGCATGCTTTCATTTCTGCTTTTATTTGTACATTGGCACCAGTGATAACAACAGAGAGGAGTGACAAGCATAAATCTGCAAACCTGAAGCAGAGACCTGGAATGCATTCTATTCTGTGGGTAGCTGTTGACTGGAAAAGCTAAAATTTTGATAGGTGGAGCCTCTATGTTAATTCAAAATATATCTACAGAGAAGAAGATATTGTAACAATGCTGTTACTTTCACATCCCAAATCACACTAATATGAAAACTTTGTTTAAGGTTGCATTTCTTTTTTTTGTAATCTAAGCAAATACATTTGAAAATAAATAGGAATAAAGTTAATGAATTCAAGATGAGATTTGCAGATAGAGGTAGTAGTCTTTATTAGTTCAATACAGATGGAAAATCAGCAAACTGTTATTTCTGAAGTATGTTATTTGGTTACAGTATTAACTAAAGTTTTGTAAAAATTATCACATTCTTAGGTACTGTTCAAAGTGCTTATCATACCACCTTTAATAGAGAGTTGGTGAAAGTAGTGGTTTACACATTCTTATTTTATTTGCAAGGTTATGAGTACTTACAGGAGCTTCAAACACAGAGGTTTCCTCTGCTTTAGCAATGCAAAATCCACTATAGACATCTGCTGCAAGAGAGTCAAAACCAAATAGTTAAAGGGAACAAAATCAGGAGAAAAACTTTTGCATTCAATGAAAGAGAATTTCGAAAGGAAGTGTTTCTGTTAATTATCTGTTGCAGCAGGTATTGGCTGTCAAGGTAATGCATTACTACACCATTTGGAAAAAAACTACAGTTCTAATTAGATGAGCAAATAAATGTTCATTTCAATTTATTAATATAGCTGCAGGCCTTGTTGCAATTTATCTCCCATTTCTGAGACCAGTGCATTGCAGGCTGGAAATCATTGTGGTGAAGTAACTGGCTTTAATAATGGATACAGGCAGTGAATTATTCATGTAAAGGGGAGTAAGCCTTGATGCTTTCCACTCACTCCTTTAATTAACTGTGAGATGCTGATGAGTCCTATACTGTGTCTAAGCTTTCTAAGTTTATCTTCCCTGTAAATGTGAATTCTTTTGTAGCTGCAAAAATATTCTGTTTATCAACAGCTTAATCCAAAAATACAATCCTGACAAAGTGCCTGCTCTACCACTGTTGTTTCTTTTTTTTAATTGCTTTCATGTCAGAACTATTTCTATAATCCAAGTCTGCAATTTCAGCCCTCAAATTAGCTCAGATCTACTCTGAAAAAGTTATATAGCTTACCAATTCTGGAAGATATTTCCTTACGACTTCGATATTCAGTGCTTTCTCCCCTTTAAGTGACGGGTAGGGAATGCACTAGTGGGAAATGTTCTACAACCAAGGTATGCCCTCAGATCCCACAGGAGCACAGCTTAACTTTGCAGTGTTTCTTTTTTATTCTGTGCTAAGAGTTGCAACAGGGTAGTGGATTAACAGTGGCAATGGTGAGGAGAAATTCCTACCCTCTATGATGCCCAAGTGATCAGTCAAAGCAAGGCCTTTCAAACTCCTGGTCAAAAAACTATGTAGTTTTGATTGTTCTTCATTCAACAGAGATGTTTCTGTTAGCCCAGTTATATCTGTGCATGACAATTTGCTGAATCTGGCTCCACACCAGGAAAAATCTGAAAGAGCATAGTTCAGTAAAAAATTACTAAGACACACGAAGTAATTGAGCTTTTCCTCTCAGCAAATGGAACTAAACTTTAGTTTAAAACTATCAGTTTGTAGTCGCTTGAACTTAATGAGCTACAGAAGACATTTTTAAGCCTGTATTTGGTGTAGCATCAAAAAAACATTGCAAACTCATACCAAATGTAAGCCCTGCAATTATTTGCATGGGGATCTGTCTGTTACTTATGTGGGTTTGCCGATGTGTTTAAGCAGTTTCCTGTAGGGATCAATGATTATAGTTTTTAAATGAAAAAAGAATAGTAAACAAAAAACTCTTCATAAATTTTTCCTCCTTTTTTTTACAAGTTTCTTAGTTACATGTACAGTGTATAGCAAGAGAAGTGCACTGCACAGACACTTTCTGCTGAGATATAATTCAGTGGTTTTGCTGCAGTCACATTAGAAACATGCTTAGATAATTGATTGTCCCTTATCTGACAGATCTACATTGCTCTTAGTAAGCAAGTAAAATACATAGTGTGCATGAACATTTATTGAGCAATTTTTGTATTGCAATGGCAGACTTCCTTTGACTTTCAGCATTTCTGAGCTAAAGAAAGAATCTGAGGGAGGTCTTATCCTACCACTTCTTTGTATAAATTGAATCACTATTTCTGTAAATCAAATACCATGTTAAAAGCTCAGTGAAGTAAACAATGATGTATGTGAATTAGCAACACAACTTTAGTCAATACAAATCAAAGTGGCTTTATGAAGGTATTGATGTTTTCAGCTCTTGCGAAGGTTGAATACATTTAAGCATTTACCCCTGGAGGGACTGTTGATCCAACTGAATCTATTCACTTTGAAATCAGATCATGGTCATGGCAGCAAACAAGCTTACATATACCAAACTAAATGTGGCACTTACATTAACCATGGTAACTGTTAAGTTCATAACAAGCGCTCTTTTTAATGCAGCAAAATGGGGTTGAAAACAAGTACTTGACTGCAGTATACAGACTGTATTTTAATTAAATTTTCTATTTATTTTTGTAATTTCAGGTGAAGGGAGTGGCAGTAGAATGCAATTATAATAACTTTTTCACGTATTCCACACAAAAAGATGAGAACTGATTGTGAAAACAGAGCTGTCATTTTCTCATTTTACTTAGTAGATTAAAGAAATGCCTGCTTTAAAAAGAAAATGCATTTTGTTTTTATGCAACTGTTAGTCAGGATGTGCCAAATGTCCTGATTGCATTTGTGTAAACCTAGAGAAACTTCAGCAAAGACTTCCCTGCAACTCCATTGGTTTCAACAGAATTACTTGACACTGATACTGATGTGCCAGCTCTAGCTGGCCCTGTGTATTGAACATTGTTAGCATGGAAGCAGTGCCTGCTGAAGTTGTTTTTATTTCTCCAGAAATAATGACTGTGTGAAAAATAATACCTTATTTTGGTTTGAATAATACAGTGAAAATGGCCAGTCTTCACTGGATTAGCTGCAGGACAGGAAACCTCATGATTGTAATCATACAATGAGTGGGAAATACTGCAGAATGCCTCAGCTGATAAAGATAACTACACCCCTTTGTTCAAGTACAAAATACATGCTGTAAGCCTTCACCTGACAATTTAAAACCTTTTTCTCTGTCTACACTGTTCTGAAGAAGTTGACCGATACCCATAGGCTTAAAAGGTAGCATATTGCTTGAGCGTACAAAAGGGCAAACCTCCTTTAAATCCCTTTGCACTTTCCTCCAAGAAAATAAAAAAATATCTCTGAAAACCCATCATGATTAATAAATGTCATCTTGCCTGAGGGTTCTTGCAAGAGTAAAACATATATTTGAGGAACCTCACAAAACTAAAAAACAAAATCCCTGTGCAGTTGGAAGCAATAGATCTTTTTAAGCGCATATGAAAAAAGAATTGTAAATTAAAATGTTCTCCACAATGAATTTTTGTAGGTCATTCCTTCTCTAAAGAGTAGCGCAGCATTCAAGTGTGGGAATGTTTCTTTTAAACGTCTAAATCACACATTTTGCCTTGCAGGCTGCAGCAGAACCATAGTGGTGGTGGGGAGGACGAAATACTGGTCAAGCAGTGTGTTAATGAAACATTTACACAAGCACTTTATCTGGTAGTAATGAAAAAGGCCTCTTTCATCTCATCCTTTCATTACTTAGCACAATTTTTTAGAGGATTAGTTTGAAAAAAACCCCAGGGGGTGGGGGATGGGGGAGAATGTGCTTATCAGTTGATTCTCAGGATCAGTGGTGCTGAGTTCTTCATAGATTGCCCTTGGATTTGGGATTAACGCAGAGCAAGCTCTTTCAGCCATTGCTACAGAACAGAAAGCAGTTTGTTTTTGCAGCATTCTCACCCTTAGATGAAGAGAGCTATTGACTTTGTGATGAAATGACACAGGACTCTAAGTTGCTGTGGACTGATCCCTTCTGTTGCTCCATCTTTTCCTTAAAGAAGAAAATACGTACTCATAATGATTTCTTTACAGTGGGTCATGCAGATTGCATTGAGTCACACACTAATTCCTCAGCTAATATGATTAAAAGCTGCTGACACTGTGAGTTTAGGCACAGCAAACAGCAGACTCAGGAAATCCCTGAGCTGGGAATCACTTCTACAGGCAATTTACCCTGGAGCAAACAGGTTACAGCACCTTGTGCAAATGTGGACATTTTAGCTCTGTTTGGATCAGGAATAATTTTGTACTAAAGCAGATTATGCTGGATGATGTGTGCACACGTGTCTCCTGCTTCCTTTGTGGACAGTGCTGCCTTGCCATGTGGATCTGAGCTCGATGCCATCAGCCACCACTGTTTTGACCTCTTGCGTGTGCATACTCCAGCATCGTTTAGTGGCACTCACAAAATTCCCACCTGTGCCAGGCATGCTTAGAAACAGATCAGAGAATCATAGGATGATTTGGGCTGGAAGGAACCTTAAAGACCATCTAGTTCCAATCCCTCTGCCATGGGCAGGGACTCCTTCGATTAGACCAGGTTGCAGGATGATTTGGGCTGGAAGGAACCTTAAAGACCATCTAGTTCCAATCCCTCTGCCATGGGCAGGGACTCCTTCGATTAGACCAGGTTGCCCCAAGCCTCATCCAACCTGGCCTTGAACACTGCCAGGCATGTGGCAGCTACAACTTCTCTGGGCAACCTGTGCCAGCACCTCATCAACCTCACAGTAAAGAATTACTTCCTATTGTCTAATCTAATTTTTCCCTCAGTCAGTTTAAAATTGTTACGCCTTGTTATGTTACTACATGCCCTTGTAAAAAGTTCATCTCCAGATTTCCAGGCCCCCTTTAGGTACTGAAAGACTGTCATAAGGTCTTCCCAGGTCTTTATTTTCTCCAGGGTGAACAAGCCCAACTCTTTCAGCCTGTCCTCATAGGAAGAGGTGTTCCAGTCCTTACAGCATCTTTGTGGCCCTGCTCTGGACTTGCCCAAGCAGGTCCACATCCCTTTTGTGTTGGGGACCCCAGAGCTGAATGCAGGACTGCATGTGGGGTCTCATGAGCACAGAGTAGAGGGGCAGGATCACCTCCCTTGGCCTGCTGGTCATGTTCCTTTTGATGCAGCCCAGCATAAAGGTTGGTTTCTGGGCTGCAAGCACACACTGAAGCCAGCTCATGTTGAGCTTCTCAGCAACCAACAACCCAAGTCCTTCTCCTCAGGGCTGCTCTCAAGCCAGTCTCCACCCAGCCTGTGTTTGTGCTTGGGAGTGTCCTGACCCAGGTGCAGGACCTTGTATTTGGCCTTGTTGAACTTTATGAGTTTGGCACTGGCCCGCCTCTCGAGTCTCGTCAACGTCCTTCTGGATGGCATCCATTTCCTCCACCTGCACAACACAGCTTGGTGTCATCAGCAAACTTGCTGAGGGAACACTCAATCCCACTGTCCATGTCACTGACAAAGATGTTGAACAGCGTTGGTCCCAACACTGACCCCTGAGGATCACCACTTGTCAACAATCTCCACTTAACACTGAGCCATTGACCACAATTCTCTGAGCGTGAACATGCCTGAGTGAAACTAACTAGCCAATTCCTCATCCACTGAGTGGTCCGCCTGTCAAATCCATGCCTCTCCAACTTAGAGACAAGGATGTAACGTGGGACAGCATCAGATGTCTTGCACAAGTCCAGGTAGGTGACATCGATCCAACAATACCTTGGCCCTATTATAGTAGGCCACTGAATTTGTCAGGCGTGATTTTCCCTTAGTGTAGCCATGTCGGCTGCCACCAATCATTCCCTTATTATCCATGTGTCTTAGCATAGTTTCCAGGAGGATCTGTTCCATGACCTTGCTGGGCACTGAGGTGAGATTGACTAGCCTGTAGTTCTCTGGGTCTCTGGGTCTTCCTTTGGACAATCCTCTAAAGACGTGTTCAACTCAAATGAGAAAAAAATTGTACTTCACTCGTACAGCTCTTACAATGATACAAGGCCAGATCTGAAGCTGACACAGACTGCTGAGTCCCCTGGACCACTGCAGGGCACCATGAACATGTGTTGACCATGCATGCTGGCCAAAGCAATACCTAACAGGGCTCCGCAGGAAGCTAAAGAAGCAGTGGGATCCTGCCATGTAACACAGCCTAAACAGAAGGAGATGCCTCTAACTGTCCTGTTGGATGTTATTACTCATCTGGTCCTTCCTTTGTTTAGTTTTCATGTGATAAATGCACACATATATTTTATAGTATTGATTAGATCTTTTTGTCTACTGGCCCTAGCACTGGTGCTGGCTTCCCAGCAATATCAACCTGTTTCAAACCTCTGCTTTCCTACTGGCTCAAGGAGATAAACTAATGAGAGGAAAACGGGCAAAACCAGCACACTGAGTGTTCATGAAGTTAATTTCCATTCTTACTATAATTATGTACTGTCATGAAGAGATTTTATTTTCCATCAGGTATAGGGAGTAATGACAGAAGAAGATAATCAGATATTCATCTTCAATTGCCTGGTATTTCTCACTTGGTATTTTTAAATTTGGGAAAAAAATATTGAATGAAACAAACGATAATTAATGATCTGGTTAAAAGGCATGATTAAATAAGTTTTTCACTGAACGTAAAAAAATTGCAACATGCTCCCTGCATCTGGAATTGCCAAATAGGATAGAAGTATTTCATAATTCATTAATTATGTCTCCACTGATGGTAGCTTTGGAAGTGGTTTGAACAGATCATTTGAAGCAGGCCTGGAGTATTTTAGTATTGAAACAGGCTCTCTTGCCTTTAAATCCTCTTTTATTTTGGAGTTTCTATGCTTTTGTTTCTTGTCAGAAAGGAAGTAATGTTAGCAGTTTGGGAAGATGAATAGGAGAGAGTGAAAAACAGAAACCTTTCCAGTTGACATTTTTTCTGTTCTGTTTCTGATTTTGACCTAGAAATCTCTCTTTATGTGACTTTTCAGTCTGAATGGAACTTTTAACTAAGAGCATGCATGTCACAGTTGACTGCTGTTGAGCAGTTGACTGCTCAAGTTAATTATTTTGCAGTGTTTAGGATTTTCTTTTTATTCTATACAGTATCTGTATTTAGGAGAATATTATGATACCATGGTTAAGCCCTCAATAATCAGAATGTGCAATCTTAGCTCTGTGTCATGAATATTTTTAATTATACTAGACCTTAATTACAGGATTAGTCTTCAGAATTGTTGAACAATTTTTCTACAGTCTATGTGCAACATATGGTAAGACCCTCCTTCCAGTTTTTTAAAGTCCATTTATATTAATATGATAACAACTATTTGTATTTCACTGAGTTAACTTTCAGGCTGCAAGTTCTATCAGCCAAAGGTATTTTAAGAAGTTTATAGCTTTCCATGGCATAAACCATAGTTCTTGCTATAAGCACTCAATAGAGATGGATCAGGACATGACGACAATGTTAACACAGATGGAAAATTCCAGAGACTATGTATGTTTCATTACGTGTGTATGTACACACACATGCATGTGCACATGCATATGTGCACACATTCATGCCCTTGACATTCTTAAACCAGCAAAAACAAACAAACAAAAAATTATTGCTGTAAATCAAACTGTCAGTGTCACTTGACTCAACATGAATTTATAGACATTTTTTTCCATTTAATTTCATCCTTCCCACACCTTGTTCTTCCTTTTGTTGGCAAAGTGCATGAGCTTACTAAATTGGCAGAAAACTGACCCAGTGGGGTAGGAGAACATATCATTAGCTAAACTAGCTTATTGGGATGTCCTGGAATGGGTATGTGGGAGTTGTTGGGATTGCACAGCCAGATACAGAGAAAAGAAATAAAATGAAGAGGGGTGGCAGGATGATACCTGCCCATTGCAATGGTAGTGAGACGTTAGATGAACTCAGTTGCTTCAGAGTCAGCATTACTTAAAAAAAAAACAAATGTATGTGTTGCCAAAAGCTTGTTTTAATATGAGGTCTTTCTGTTAAAAATAATAATCCAGGATCTTAATTAGTTTTTACCTATTGATACACAGAGTTTGTGTTTCTTTGAACATTTTGTAAACACAACCTCCGAGTGTGATTTTGTGTAGTAGTATTTATTGCATGCTACCCTGAAACACCATATACCTCTGCCTGAAACACTAGTCTTGTAGAAACTGGTGCATTTGATTCACTTTGTGTGCTGTTGGGCTTTGAGACAGTTCAGCCTCTGTCCTTGGAGAGTTTCAAACCCTGACTGGACAAAACCCTGACCTCAGAGCTGATCCTGCTGTGAACATCACATTGGACCAGAGACTTTCTGAAGTCCCTCCTGACATGAAGCATCCTATAATCCTAAATTGCCTCATGTGATTTAGACAAGTGCACAAGTCTTTTTTAGGACTGGGACATGAAAGTTCAGAAACATGTCATAATATCCTAAAAAGTGAATGATATGTGACCACATAATCAAGCACCATGTGTAAGTATTAAAGGCAAAAAAAAGGAAATATTATTGCTAGAAATAATATAATAGAAAGAAAGGCAGAAGTGGTCAAAATGAACAGAACCTGAAAAGACAAGATCCATACTAGGTCAAAAAGTAATAAATAGGTTTCGTAGGAGCTCCTGATTTTATATGATAAAAACTGGCTCTGTTTCTGCACATACTAACAGAAAGGATCATTGAGAAATTCTTCACAGACCATAGAAGAAAACAAAATCAGTCTACTTTGCTGCTTCAAATGCAGACCAGATGAATGAAGGAAATAGCAAGAGTTTATTCCATGTGGCTGAATCTATGCCCACAGAAAGATATGTATGTAAATAGACTAAGAAGCTGAAGTTTTCAATTTAATGTCTAATTGGTCAATTTAGTAAGAAATTGGGCAAATTAGAGACAAAAGATTTGGAAAACATACGACAATCAGTCACTGTCTCAAGAAGGGTTTAAAATAATAGAGGAACTGGGATTTCAAATTAATTTTCAAAACAGCTCAAAATCCATTGCAGAGTAAACCTCAAACCTTTCTCTGTTGGTCTTATATGGAAGCAAAAATCTCACACAACTTTGATGATAAATTCAGTTCAGGTTTGCCTCGCTGAGGATGCACATAATTCCTTGGTTGCCCCCACATTTTCACAAATCAGGAAATTATAGAACAGTTCCATTTACCTCAGGAAAAAGGAGTAGCAAAATTTCCCAGTGTCATCACAGTACAAATAAAGAACACTTTAATCAGGCTGTAGGAGTGCCTACTGCTTGACTGGATTGAATTGACTTGGGTCCTTTGCCAATGACCATAGCCATAAACTTGCTTTGTGTTCTACATAGGTCTTGTAAGAGAACAAGGCAAATGTGCTTCGTTTCTTTAATCTATCTTATCCACCTACTCCAAACTTGAGTAGCAGGAGGTATAACATGATTAAGACCCTTTACTGTGTGATGGAGCTGCACAACAGCCCTCTACACCCTATTTTCTCTATGCAAAGATGCAAGCAAGTTCATAGCTGTATCTACCTTAACCACACTTTTTTCTCACTGTGCTTAAAAATAATGTTCAAGACCTCTCATCTAAACACAGCTAAGCTTTAGAAAATAAAAGTCAGTGATGCTCCCTTATCATTGTAATTAGTATTTCCAGGCCAAAAAATTCACAACCTTGGATCAAGTTCATGCTTAGCATTATAGATGCCTCACTTTTGTACTAAGAGCTGACGCAGAAAGGAGGTGAATAAAAAACTCCAGTAACACCTTTTGTTGTCATGTTATTCCTCCTGATCACTTTGGATGCATATGTCAAACAGTTAATTCATCATGACATTAAAAAAACTGCGACTAGGTCAAAAGAAAGTACAGCGAGTGTATTGAATGTGAAGACTTTTTTTCACCATGCTTTCTTTCCTTCTTTTCATTCCTGACCTTTTTTTTTTTTTTTTCCCCCTAGGGGCCTGAGTAATTTCTACTCAGAACATGTCTGCTAACTTTATTTTCCACTGCTAAAACCAATTTAGAATAATGCTTTTGTTCTGTGGGCATTCCCATCCAGAAGTAGCTTTCTCTTCTCCTTTTGTTCCCACAACACAATTCTCCACTGGCAATGGTTTACAATAGCTTTGTTATGTTTAGTAATAACAGTGAATAAGCACAGCTGACTTGATTCGTGTGGACATGAAGAAGATTGTTAACCTCTTTGTAGCTTAGTTTCCTTGTTAGGAAAATGTTTCTGCAGGATTACTGTAAGGGCTCATTGGATAGCATTTGAATGATGCTTTGAGATTTTTGGATGGTCAGAACTACATATATGTCTTATATAAACACATATGTGATACACATGTGATATATATGTGTCTACGTATAGGTACAGCTATCTGTATGAATATATGCATCTACATATGTGTACATACATTTCACAATTAAATTACTTTTTTATTGCTGACGTCTTCCTTTGTCTTAAACATTGCTTGTAATGTGTTTTCCCTGAATAATATGAGTAATGATTTTTCCTCACTGTAAATCACCCTTAACTCCTTTCTGTCCCTTTGTAACCCTTGTATGCCCCCAGGAACCCACAGCAGAATATTTTGCTTTGTCATTGTTTTAGCTTATGAATTAGGAAATAGATTTCTGCTGTGCTCCCAAGCTTGTCCACTCCAGAGCTTATTATTATCCTTTCTTGGCTAGGATGGACTTTCTGAACCAGAATTAGAACACTTTTATAGCCACTGATGTCTTCCACATGACACAGCCCTCTATCTTTCACAAGTGTGCTGTTAACAGACTAACATCTCATGCAAAATTTCAACTTATAATTTCTTAAGAGAACAAATGCACTGAGAACACAAAATAAAATAGTTAAAAAAATTAAGATTTCAAAATTTCAACTATTAATGCATTTAGACAAAGCTTGTTGTCAGCAAATATTTTCAGCACAATAGTAAATTCTGTATTAAAATAAAGATGAGCTGGGAAAGTAAAGACATAGGAAAGATCCCTCTTCTAGATGCACTGATGTTTTTTTAGTGATATAAGACACTAAGACACCAGAGTTATGAGCGTTATAGAAATGGTTTCATGTGTAAGAAGTATGGGGAACAAATTACAGCCTTTAACACCTGGTACTAACAGAGAAGTTCCTTATACTTCTGAAAAACAGGAAATTTTTCTTATGTACAAGACAGAATTCTGTTTGGGGAAAAAAACAGAGTAAAAATACATATATACCAATTTAGGAAAGAGATCACTGTCACATACTGCCAAAAAGGGAGAGCAAAATAATACACCATGGATAAGTGCTGTAATGATCAGCTTTCAGATACTTTAAAATTAATTTCAGAACTAAGTATTTTTTATAAAACCAACTCATTTTTCTTCAAAATCTCCCAACACCCACACCCCGTATAAAAGTATATGCCTTTCTCTTTGTATTAATTTGATTCATTATGACAGTACTGTCACATCACAGTCACAAGCAATGTAGAAATCCCCAAATGTGTGCTACATTTTATACCATACAGCAAACAAACAATAATGGAAAGAAAAGAAGTTGCAAATAGATGAGTTATACCACCCACACATACTTGCTGATTTTCTAGAAAGTGAAAACATTAAGAAACATAAAAGAGAAACACACATATTTTTTGTCTCCCACAGAATGAGTAGCTGTTCAAAGACAAATAAAAAGACATAAAATAACATCCATAAAAGCAATGAATCATCTAACTCTACAGGAATTTACTAGCATCATGCAGTTGTTAAGTGAATTTGCTGTTGTTGGTCATCTAAGGTAATTTCTAGAAAAACATCAAACAATTCATAAGTGTGTTAGGATCTCAATGGGTGTTTTCATCTGCTGACAAGTACGTGGAGAAATTTCTTGAAAGGCATTGAAGAAGAACATGCTAATTTACCCCTGCCTCTCTTCTTCCGTAGTGCTCTGTTCCTTGGCCTTTGAAGACCAACGTAAAATCCTGAGAAATCAATGGAAAGATTCTCTCATTTCAGTGGGATTTAAAACGTGTCCTAGAGACAGTTTTATAGCATGGTTCAGTAAGAGGAAACCAGAGAGTAGTATTCATTCAGCTCTCAGAGCTGCGAATTAGCAATATGAAATTATTCTGCTATCATCACCCATGCATACAACACAATGATAAAATATGTACTTCATCTCTTGCAGTTCTTTACAGTGTGTTGGAAGAACAATTAGAGCAACAGTTGAAAAACCAACACTGCAGTATAAATTTCTCCACTGCTTTTCACTAGCAAAAGAAACAAAGCAAATCCAAGATATGGCATTTATTAGCACAATGGGAGGCAGCTTGGTGTGCAAGATGACTATAGATCCCTTTAGTAATTGATTTGCTTCATAGAATCTCAGAATCATAGAATGGTTTGGGTTGGAAAGGACCTTAAAGATCATCTAGTTCCAACCCCTCTGCATGTGGGCAGGGACACCTCCCACTAGACCAGAATGCTCGAAGACTCGTCCAACCTTTAAGCACTTCCAGCAATGGGGCAGCCACAACCTCTCTGAGCAACCTGTGCCAGTGTCTCACCATCCTCATAGTAAAAAATTTCTTCCTAATGCCTAACAAGCCCAACTGTCTCAGTCTTTCTATATAGGAGAGGTGCTCCAGCCCTCTGATCATCTTTGTGGCCTCCTCTAGACTCACTCAACCAGGTCCACAACCCTTTTGTGTGGGGGACCCCAGAGCTGAATGGAGGACTACAGGTGGGGTCTCATGGGAGCAGAACAGAGGGGGAGAATCACCTCCTTTTACCTTCTGGTCATGCTCCTTTTGACGCAGCCCAGCATAAGGTTGGTTTCTGGGCTGTCAGTGTACACTGAAGCCAGATCATGTTGAGCTTCTCATCAATGGACACCCTCAAGTCCTTCTCCTCAGGGCTGCTCTCAATGCATTCTCTGCCCAACATGTAGCTGTACCTGGGATTGTCTCCACCCAGGTGCAGGACCTTGCACTTCACTTTATTGAACTTCATGAGGTTGGCACTGGCCCACCTCTCAGGAGTATCAAGGTCGCTCTGGATGCCATCCCTTCTTTACAGCGTATTAACCACACAGCTTGGTGTCAACAGCACAATTGCTGAGGGCTCACCAATCCCACTGTCCATGTTTCTGACAAATATGTTGAACCGTGACAGTCCCAGTACCAACCCCTTAGAAACACCACTTGTCAGCGGTCTGCATTAGGACATTGAGCCACTGACTGCAACTCTCTGAGTGCAAATGTCCAGCCAATTCCTTATCCACTGAGTAGCCCATTATCAGTTTCATGCCTCTCCAATTTAGAGACAAGGGTGTCATGCAGGACAGCTTCAAAAGTTTTGCACAAGTCCAGGTACGTGATGTCAGTCACTCTTCTCTTTTTCACCAAAACTCTGGCCCCATTATAGAAAGCCACCAAATACGTCAGGCAGAATTTGCTCTTAGTGAAGCCATGTTGGCTGTCAACAGTCACATGCTTATTGTTTGATCAAGAACAATTTATTGCAAAGGAATATTGCTTAAACCATGTCCAAAGGGCAAACAGAATCATAGAATCATAGAATTGCTAGGATTGGAAGGGACCTTCAAAGGTCATATAGTACAATCTAAATCTACCCTCATCCAGTTCAAAAAATAATTTTTTAAGTTTTTTTTTTTTAATTAAAAATCATAAATTTATCGTTAACTGTCTTTATTCAGGAGTAGAACAGATCTCCAGAGGATCTATGCCTACACAAAGGCTTCTGAAAACATAACAGTCACATCGGCAGCCACGAACCGGTATTACATCTGTTTCAGTAGCAGTGGATACAAGTTTCCATGATGAAGTCCACTGTTGTCAAGCGAGATCCTGTTCAGGACCCTGTTCTTCTCTGACAAGAATAAACTACCTCAAACTACTAACTATCTTACAGCTGGTGACACCACTGTGGGTTTCAAAGAAGACACCTACGATGTCTCAACAGCACACTGTAAATACTTAAAAAAAAACAAAACAAAGGCAGTGCATTTCTTTGTGTATACAAAGAAATCTTAGCAGCCTGACAAACCTGTTGGTTTTCCAGTTTCGCATAACAGTTCTTAGATGTTCTTTACTGTGGGGAATTGCTCTCTTTTGCACATTATTTGCCCTCTGTTCTTTACATGATATACTCAAATACATGTTAAATGCTATATATTTTTACAGTGATTTTCTGGAAGGGCTAATTCTATTTTAAAGGCAGAACTATATTATAGAATTCCCAGATCCTCGAAGGCCTCAATTTTTATTCTGAGGGTCACTTAGCCACACATGCACAGTTTATGTGCACATGAACACTTCTACAATTCCTTCTGTGAAATCAGATCAGTTTCTGTATTTGTAATGACTTTTGAGACAGCTTGACTGGCAAGATTTCCAAAACTGTTATTGGATGTTTTAAACCTCCCAGAAATTTCTGGAGTTGTCTCTGAGTAACAGAGCAGAAAATTAAATAGAAGAGGTCACCTGAGTTTTTACAATTAAACTATCCAGGGGTGTACAAAACATGTGCAGAGGTAAATGAAGTTCAGTTCAGAGAGTATCTGTGGTATCTTAAATTTCTGCAAGTTGGCAAAAGTGATTCATAAGATTAAATATATTCCAATATCATCAGATGACAGACTTTTTACTTCATCATCATTATATGTATGAGGGATCAGACTGGTAATACTGCTTCAAAACTGGTGTGAAATTCCATAACTCATTCAGAGCTTTGTGTCAACACTTGACAGGGTTACATCTCTGAGGATGTTAACATTACAAGGAGCTCATAAAAGCCCATTGAACTCATGACTCCTGTAAAAATCCACCCCCATTTTAGAGGAAGCTAATTATTCTCCAGGACTGAATTTCATCTTTCTCTGCAAGCAACTCACATAATGCCTTCACATCTCTCAAGTTCCAATGAGATCTTTAGAGGAAGGCAGAAGTGGTGCTAAATGGTGTCAAAAAGATGGCACAAAAGCACTAAAAAGAAGAGGATTTTATTCCCTGTGAACGCTATAGCTGGAGAGTGAGGAACCTCATCTAACCAAATGTTTATGTGACAAGGATTTGTATCCTCAGGCTCAGTCAAGTGAAATCATAAGAGCATGTATAGGAAAAATTGTGGCAGTCAGGTGAAGCTCCCAATGACAGGAAGAAGGGAAATATAACCTCCATTTTCAAAAAGGGGAAAATGGAAGACCCAGAGAACTACAGACCAGTCAGTCTCACCTCTATACCTGGCAAAATCTTGGAGCAGATTCTCCTGGAAAGTATGCTAAGGCACATGAAAAAACAATGAGGTGGTGGTGAAAACCAACATGGCTTCACTAAGGGCAAATCCTGTCTGACCAATTTGGTGGCCTTCTGTGATGGGGCTACAAAACTGATGGATGGGAGCAAAGCAGTTTATGTTACCTACCGGGGCTTGTGCAAAGCGTTCGACACTGTCCTGCACAACATCCTTGTCTCTAAAATGGAGAGACATGAGTTTGATGGATGGATCATGTGATGGATAAGGAATAAGCTGGACAGCCATGTACAGAGAGTTGTGTTCAATGGCTCAGTGTCCGGTTGGAGACCAGTA